>NC_091229.1:17919360-18069360 GCF_040958095.1 Procambarus clarkii
GATATGACAGAGCCCGATAGGCTCAGGAATCTGTACACCTGTTGATTGACGGTTGAGAGGCGGGACCAAAGAGCCAGAGCTCAACCCCCGCAAACACAACTAGGTGAGTACAACTAGGTGAGTACACAAAGATCTAGGGGATGGATATCACACCAAACATATCTTCTGAAGCCCACATAAAAATAATAATATCCGCGGCGTATGCGAGGCTGGCTAACATCAGAACAGCCTTCAGGAATCTGTCTAAGGAATCATTCAGAATCTTGTACACCACATATGTAAGACCAATCCTGGAGTATGCGGCCCCAGCATGGAGCCCGTACCTTGTTAAGCACAAGACGAAGCTGGAAAAAGTTCATTTATGCCACGAGGTTAGTCCCAGAACTAAGAGGCATGAGTTACGAGGAAAGGCTGCGTGAACTGCACCTCACGTCGCTGGAAGACAGAAGAGCTCGGGGAGACATGATCACCACATACCAAATTCTCAGGGAAATTGACAGGGTAGACGAGGATGGACTATTTAACACGGATGGTACACGAACAAGGGGACACAGGTGGAATCTGAGTACCCAAATGAGCCACAGGGACGTTAGATAGAACTTTTTCAATGTCAGAGTAGTTAGTAAATGGAATGCATTAGGCAGTGATGTGGTGGAGGCTGACTCCATACACAGTTTCAAGTGTAGATATGATAGAGCCCAGTAGGCTCAGGAATCTGTACACCAGTTCATTGACAGTTGAGAGGCGGGACCAAAGAGCCGAAGCTCAACCCCCGCAAGCACAACTAGGTGAGTACACACAGCATTCTGAGGTAGTAGCCCTAAGGGCACGAGTTCGATTCTCAGTCGAGGCAGAAACAAATGGGCAGTTTCATTTACCTGATGCACCTGCTTACCTAACAGGAAATAGATACGTGAGAGTTAAGACCGCTGCAAACTGGGGATGTGTGTGTGTGTGAGCAACCCATTCTCCTTTTTAGGTAGTACTTATAGGATGGATGAGGACCACTTATAGGATGGATGAGGACCACTTATAGGAAGGATGAGGACCACTTATAGGATGGATGAGGACCATGTATAGGAAGGATGAGGACCACTTATAGGATGGATGACGACCACTTATAGGATGGATGAAGACCACTTATAGGATGGATGAGGACCACGTATAGGATGGATGAAGACCACTTATAGGATAGATGAGGATCACTTATGGGATGGATGAAGACCACTTATAGGATGGATGAGGACCACTTATAGGATGGATGAGGACCAATTATAGGGTGGATGAAGACCAGTACATATACCGACGTACAACTTCTCTCACATTTTCCTCATGAAAAATTATATACTACTGAAACTAACGAATACGTCTACGGGCAAGACAATCAACATTTCAGATCTGACCATAAAAATCGCATGGGGGACTGGGTTAGCTGCCGATATTTCTTGAAGTGTGTGTGGCACTAGAGCCGACCCGGACCAGCCTATGACACTCCCATACCCCACATGCCTCATGTGTGAAAGCTAGGTGACGCTTGCTTCAAGCGTCTAGCATCCAATCTTGAACAGACAAACATTCTGTTTATAGATACAGATGTTAATGACACGTCTATCAGTATATAATAGGCGGTCTCTCCATACATATGAATCAGTATCTTAGTTCATTCACTTAGCAGGGATTTAAAAATTCCTATTTTTTTGGTTTACAAAAATAACCAGTTAGTATGTTGACCAGACTACATACTAGAAAGTGAAAGGACGACGACGTTTCGGTCATTCTCAAGTCGATTGTGAGAATGGTCCGGGACGGACCGAAACGTCGTCGTCGTCCCTTCACTTTCTAGTGTGTGGTCTGGTCAACATACTTCAGCCACGTTATTGTGACTCATCGCCTGCAAATAACCAATTAGTTAACATTAATACGCTATATTATTCATACTGTCTATGCGTCGACCCCAAAACGGTTAAGGTCGGTTATCTTGAGATGATTTCGGGGCTTTTTTTAGTGTCCCGTCGGCCCGGTCCTCGACCAGGCCTCCACCCCCAGGAAGCAGCCCATGACAGCTGACTAACACCCAGGTACCTATTTTACTGCTAGGTAACAGGGGAATAGGGTGAAAGAAACTCTGCCCATTGTTTCTCGCCGGCGCCTGGGATCGAACCCAGGACCACAGGATCACAAGTCCAGCGTGCTGTCCGCTCGACCGACCGGCTTGGGTTCCTACGTTTCTAATTAGGGTCAAGAGTTGCATTATTGACCGAGTTGCAAATAGAATGGTCGCTCTGGGCACTCTTGTAGAGGATTATGCCTCTATTCTATATGCTGCTTCTGCTATCTTGAGGGAGTACCAGAGAACGCACTTCCTTCAAGTTTTAAGGAAAATCCGCTCCTATGTTAGGATTGACCATGCACTTACACATCTACTTACGAAACCTGTACATCTTTCGAACAATTGTGGCGGCTGTGCTTACATTTATTAAACAGTTTACAAGCTTAGCAACATCACAATCCAATGATATTGTTATAAACATCCTCGTAGTGCTTCAGGGCTCACGAACTGCTTAATAATATAAACAAAGCCGCCGTGGACACTGGCCTTAGTGCCCTGAGCTGGGGGATTGACTTGGTAGGAAAAGATCCAATTAGGTTAAGTGGGTTGCTTAGGTTCGTACGCTTCTGGGTAGGAAAAAACAAATTTCACGCTTGTGCAGGCGATGAGTCACAATAACGTGGCGTATAGTATGTTGACCAGACCATACACACTAGAAGGTGATGGGACGACAACGTTTCGGTTCGTCCTGGACCATTCTCACAATCGACTTGAGAATGACCGAAACGTCGTCGTCCCTTCACTTTCTAGTGTGTGGTCTGGTCAACATACTAACTGGTTATTTTTGTAAACAAAAAACAAAACCAAAAAACCGTCCTGGACCATTCTCAGGTGGACCTGAGAATGGTCCAGGACAGACCGAAACGTCGTCGTCCCTTCACCTTCTAGTGTGTAGTCTGGTCATCAAAATTTCACGCTTATTAAAGCGTGAGAACGGACTGACTCTTGGCGGGGCTGTCTGCCTGCTCACCTATCCGGTTACTGGCCGTACCCACGGTGTTATTAGTCTTAACTACTGTATTGAAATTAGATCAATGTACTCCTCCAACGCGTCCTTCTAATAGAACGTCGCATTTTGACGTACACTCTACCTAAAGCCAAAAATTGTCGTACTAGAAAATGGAAGCGGCTCGCGAAATTGACATACTGTTCCGTTTTCTGTTTTGGGTCCTCTGGTTAGGTTAGGATAAGGGGGCATTTTACTACGACAGTTTCTTGATTTTTGGAAACTTTATTAGGACGGGCTGACTCCTCAGCACATGAGGAAATACTGTAGCCTAAGGTGGCCAAGTCAAACGTTAATTGCGTACTAGTGGCTTTAGGTATTGTATGTACTACCTCTATCGTTAAATCTAACAGAATGTTTGTACTGTAACTCTGCAACTATGTATGTACTGTTCCTAAATAAATTATTATTATTATTATTATTATTATTATTATTATAATTCCATTAACAATGTAGCCACACGTACTAGGATAGAATCTATTCTTGCTCGTATTATCGTCTTCACCATGTCGTGTTGTAGAACTATCAAAGTTGCCTACTTCTTCCATTAAGTAATATGTTATATAGACGGTTTCTAAAGCTGGTCAAAGTAAGCGTGGGATGCTCTACCGGCCACCCCCCCCCCTCCCCGGGTTCGATCCCCGGCGAAGGCGGAAACAAATTGGGCAGTTTATTTTACCCTAATGTCCCTGTTCACCTAGCAGTAAATAGGTACCTGGGAGTTAGACAGCAGCTACGGGCTGCTTCCTGGGGTGTGTGTGTAACAAAAAGTAGGCCTGGCCGTGGACCGGGCCGCGAGGACGCTAAGCCCCGAAATCATCTCATGATAACCTTAAGATAACCCCGCTTCCCTGCCTCGTAGCACTGCCACTAGAGTTGGGAGCTAACAGGTGAATCCTGGGGCCAGATTCACGAAAGAACTTACGCAAACACTTACGAACGTGTACATCTTTCCTCAATCTTTGACGGCTTTGGTTACATTTATTAAACAGTTTACAAGCATGAAAACTTCCCATTCAACTGTTGTTATTGTTATAAACAGCCTCCTGGTGCTTCGAAGCTCATTAGCTGTTTAATAATTGGAAACAAAGCCGCCAAAGATTGAGAAAAGGTGTACAGGTTCGTAAGTGAATGCGTAAGTGCTTTCGTGAATCTGGCTGGAGGTCCAACAGGTGAGGTTGATGCACTGCACTTAGCAAGCAGGACGTGGGTCCAGAGTGCGGTACGACACTCTCGCCAAATACCAAGTTTCCGTAACACCCTAAAATCATTACAGCGCTCAAAGCCAACAATAATTGCTTTTATTTTTTTTATAAAAATAATAACACCTTTCCCGAACAATACTGATTACAACGAACACGATATTTTTTTTGACCGAGATAAGTTTTTTTTTTCCTTGGTGCAATCTCTCGTTTTTTTTTTTTACTGGACGAATCTAATAATAGGCTATTGCATAATACTTATGTATGCTACTTAAAGCACCGATAAAATAGAACAAAATGTGCGTGTGCTCAAGTACACGTACGCATCCTTATATTATTAAAAAATCATTTTACTAAAATATGTTTTCACGTTTTAGTAATGATTTTCCCTTCTTCAGATTAATTAATTTAAGAATAAATATAAGTTAAATAAAGCTGTCATATCCAAGAACAAGAAAGAACATTCCATTACTCCAGTACACAAGCGTGTACCTAAGTGCCCAATCTGTATATTATATATAAAACTAGAGATTTAGGCCCGAGAAAAAGCAATAGGCTTAGAAGTTATTCAGATTGTAAACATTGGGAAATCATGTTAGTCTATTATCTGACGGATATTTATATCTTCAAAAATTTCCTACGAATCTTGCTACTGTTTACAGGGTTTCAATTCGCTGGCTGGCTTCTACTGGTTCTAAAACAGTGGAGGCTGACTGCTGTTGATTCTTGGGCAGTGTTAGCCAGCTATGCAATGCCAAAAACGAATGTCAGTCAGTATGCTTTTGTTTGCTCAAGGGCAGGATGCCTATGAAGAACAATTAAACTGGTAAAAAAGACAAACTTTTTGGCCATAATAAACTTGTTTGTGGTAGACTAAGATACACCAGCCAATCAGCAATGCTCAAGCTTAGATGATTACCTACCATCACCACGACTGGATATGATAAGACTGTCCTGGAGAAGTCTTCCGTTGAATGTACTATTGCAATAGTATCATTAAATGGTTTTCTGATCTTGTTAAGATTGAAGACCCCGTAACATCCAAATGACAATAAAGATGCAATCTACAATATCGTGGGAAATAACATTTAATTCACTTGGATCGTCAGAAATTTGAACTCGGTCCTAAAAATGATAAAAAGGAAATTACGACACTTGATCTGTTAGGAAGCATTATCGCAGCAATACACCACACGACATTATACTCCTCAAGTAGCTTGGTAGCCACTTTCCCCAGTGCAATAAGAGTCCTCCCACTACTAAACACTTAACATCTCCCCGCAGAGAAGATGGAAAGACCCTCCGCTGCCGTGCGAGGCGGTGCGTAGGATAAACGTATAAATTGCGACACTACCTCTCCACATATGTCAGTTGCTTAAAATAGAAATTGTACCTGTGGTCGGTCTCGAACCCATTGATGATATGACGATGTGCACTGAACTTTGTAACTAGTTCATCAAGATTGTAACTTGCTTAGCTAAATGAATTATGGGGGTTCAGTCCCATATGCCCCTTTCCACTACCGCCCACAAGATGGGTATGGGGTGCATAATAAATGAACTATACTAAAAAGTCATCTTGTACTACAAACAGGACCTCCATACACCAGTCCTGCACTGGTCCTGGCGACGTTCCAAGAACCACTGAACAAGCTCACAATTCCCGCGTTGCAGGTTTTTTGTCCGGTCTCACTCCAGCCAATGTGCACAGAGACAATATTAATGAAAGAAATAGAGGCAACAGCACAACATTCGTAGTCAAGATGCTACAATTATCTTGGACTTCTTAATCACGTCCATAGTAAGATGAGAGTGGGTACTGGTTGGGCAGATCTAAATAAACTGTTATTCGTTGGTTATTCCTCTTAAGTAAAATTAAAACCCCCGCCGGACTCCACAGGTAGAATACTCAACAAGCGCAGAGAGAATACCAGTATTTCTGAAGATAACGATCGAAATACTTATCATATAGTCAATACATCACGTTTTATCTGCTAAACTCGCTTGATTAAAAACGATTTCTTGGCAATTAATGATATAATGGTCCAAACAAAACCTCTGAGTTCAAGACAGCCTAAAAAAAACTTGCTTCCAGATGCATAAACTGTGGTAAAGGTCAACATATATTATATATATATATAACCCTTTGGTTTACGTGAAATACCACGGCCAAGCATCTGTGGCACAAGAGTGTACTCACCTAGTTGTGCTTGCAGGGGTTCAGCTCTGGTTCTTTGGTCCCGCCTCTCAATTGTCAATCAACTGTTGTACAGATTCCTGAGCCTACTGGACTCTATAAAATCTACTTTTGAAACTGTGTATGGAGACTGCCTCCACCATATCACTGCTTAATGCATTCCATTTATTAACTACTCTGACACTGAACAAAATTCTTTCAAATGTGGCTCATTTGGGTACTGAGTTTCCACCTGTGTTCCCTTGTTCGTGTTCCACCCGTGCTAAATAGTTTGTCTTTGTCCACCCTTTCAATTCCCCTGAGAATGTTGTAGGTGGTTATCATGTCTCTCCCTTACTCTTCTGTCTTCCAGGGACGTGAGATTTAGCTCCCTTAGCCTTTCCTGGTAGCTTATACCTCTCAGTTCTGGGACTAGTATAGTGGCATACCTCCGAATCTTTTCTAACTTTGTCTTGTGTTTTACTAGGTATATATGGATTTCAGGCTGGAGCTGCATACTCCAGGATTGTTCTGAACGTAAGTGGAATACAAAGTTCTGAATGATTCCTTATACAAGTTCCTAAAGGCCGTACTTATGTTGTATGTGTTGTGAATATACACTTGGATAATCACCACATAGATGTTCATGACATCAGTAGGCCTATTTGGCTTGCGAGTATGCCTAATCACCCCAGAAGTCACACCCCAGAAGTGACTCGAACCCATACTCCCAGAAGCAACGCAACTGGTATGTACAAGACGCCTTAATCCACTTGACCATCACGACCGGACAAAAGGTGATTTGAAAGAATGAGGTGATTTGGTAAAATGCTATACCCAAGATTACTATCCGAGTGCCGGCGGTGGGGTGGTTCAAATAGCCTCGGCTATCACCTCATTTTGTCCGGTCGTGATGGTCAAGTGGATTAAGGCGTCTTGTACATACCAGTTGCGTTGCTTCTGGGAGTATGGGTTCGTGTCACTTCTGGGGTGTGAGTTTTCAGTTGCATATTGTCCTGGGGACCATTCAGGCTTGTTCGCATTTGTGTTCCTCACGTGTGCCCCAAAGAATGAGGTGATTTGGTAAAATGCTATGCCCAAGATTACTATCCGAGTGCCGGCGGTGGGGTGGTTCAAATAGCCTCGGCTATCACCTCATTTTGTCCGGTCGTGATGGTCAAGTGGATTAAGGCGTCTTGTACATACCAGTTGCGTTGCTTCTGGGAGTATGGGTTCGAGTCACTTCTGGGGTGTGAGTTTTCAGTTGCATATTGTCCTGGGGACCATTCAGGCTTGTTCGCATATATATATATATATATATATATATATATATATATATATATATATATATATATATATATATATATATATATATACACACACAAGGCGTAAATTATTTAAGAGATAAACATGTGAAGTGAGTTTGAGAGAGCCTTGTTCTGAAGGTTAAGGCCGTGGGCGAATATATTAATTGTCACTTACCTTGATTTTGGAGGGGCCGGGCGAGGTATCCGATGTTTGCACATCTCCATAATGCTGGGGCGACTATGGGAGCAGGTCTATATGGTCACCATCACACATCTTTGATGGAGGCTTCCAGTAGTGGCTCCGGGCACATCACTGCCATTAATGGATGCCACGGTGACGTCTTTACGGTCTGTCATTTCACTTTGTCTAGCCATCCGTCTATAAATTTGGCAAAATACACCGATAACCCCGATATGAAAAGTTTCTGAATTGTTATTATTAATTGCAGCCAAATTTCTAGTAGCTTAACCAATGCCAAGTGTTTTTTGGAAGCCTAGTTCCTAGAATCATTACTATTGTTCCTTGCAAGTAAATTAACTATGACAAGCCTATTTGAAAACAAATCATATCAAGAGGAAATTTAAAAAAAAATTATGTATTACAAGCGCATATAATTATTACAGAACATAATTTATATTGCTTACAATGCATGCAAATTTAATTGAATCAAATTACATGTCATTTCTTTCATTTAGTTACATGTGGTTTTACTTTAGTTCATGTCTAATGTTCTGAACTTCATTTTCAAAATTGCTTTTTTGAAATTTGTAAAACTGTTGTATTGCTTTGGGTTCTGAGGATGGAATAAGTCAGCTCAAATAAGATGAGCCATGAACCTACAACCGCAGCTGAATCTCGAAAATCTTGGAATCTCGAAAAATATCATTTTAACACCAGCCAAGCAGAGCTCTGCGGCGTGTATTCACCGAGAAGTGAGGTCACTTGTGTGACCTAAATAACCCTCCAGAGGTTGATGATAGGTCATAAGCCCAACACCAAACCATTAAACATTATCCACTTCAATGAAGACTTAATCATAGGCTTGAACCTGGGCAGACGAAGTCCAATATTATGCCCATTCCATATGTGTGTGTGTTAATCAATCACGAAGAAATTAACACATGATGAACAATGTGACAATGTCAGACCACGAAGGAAGGATTAAGATAGGAAATTCCTTAGGTACTTTCGTATTTAATATTACATTTATTTATTTAATTATTTATTTATTTATGCATATACAAGAAGGTACATTGGGAATGTGAGGTTACATAATATGGTAATTACAGTCTTGTAAAGCCACTAGTACGCGCAGCGTTTCGGACAGAAACATCTTCAGAAGGATGTATTATTAATACATCCGGAAGACCTGAAGTATCCGGTATTATTCTGAGGTATCTTCAGAAAAATACCTCCTTCTGAAGATGTATTATTAAATACGAAAGTACTTAAGGAATTTCCAATCTTAATCCTTCGTGGTCTGACATTCTCATCTTATGCTTCATGGCCAATAATTTACACTCCCAATATAAATATCAGTTGTGACTTCATTATGCAACTAATGTCAATGTGAACGTTTGCAATTTGACACTTGACATGTGGGTTTTGTTCCATTTTGTTATTGTAGGCCTTGGCACCATAGATACATAAAGTTCTGAAACTGTCAATACCGCGCAAAATAACGTAATGTAGGTCGTCGAAAATAACGTAACGTCGTCGAAATATCTTACGTAATTGCATTGTGTCACGTAAAAAAGCCGAGGATGGCAGTCACCTATAGCGTACACACGTGTGTCCTTGAGCACAGCTGCCACACGGACCCGCCCACGGCTGACGCTGCACTGCCAGGTTCCACGGGCAGTCCACCCTCCGCCTTCCGGCTCCACTGTACTACGCACACTGTATAATTGCAGCCTCGTGATTCTCACCAGATATAAGATAAATGAAACACCCTACTTGAAATTTTCTTTGAATATTGTTAACTGTATATGCCATAATTTTAACCGCTAACCTGTAAGATGTGTTACATAAGGGGCTTCGTACGTCCGGCAGCGCAGATATCATCGTAAGCTCCCACGTGCTGCTGTAGCTAATTCTTAAGCTTGGGTCATAATTATATATATTTCTGGAATAAATAGGCTTATTAACATTTTATTTTCATATTAGCCTTTAAATTACCTTATCTTATTTAAACACAACAATTAGGTACAGCGTATCGAACGTAAATTAGTGCAAATTTATTTGACACGTTACACGTATATCAGGTTTTGATTTTTGACCAGAAATTTGAGCCAAATATCCCCAGTTTGCTAACTGTGGGTAGTAACTGGGTGGATGGTAACCTATCCACCGCTGCCCACTGGATAGGGAGCGGTGTGCAGGACAAACATATCAATTTTGACACTTGTTTGTTGCTTAATTTAGGAACTGTACTTGTGGTCGATCTCGAACCCAATGATGATGTGACGATGTACATTACATATTGTTACTAGCTCATCAAGACTGTAACTTGCTTAGCTAAATGTATTTTGGGGTCGGGTTTCTGAGCCCATTATGTGTCTCTGTAACCACTACCGCCCACGAGATGGGTAGTGACAATAAATTTTATTATGTACATTTATTATTATTATTATTACTATATTTATTAATATTAATATATTTATTATTATTTATTATGGGGTGCATAATAATTGAAACTGATTGTTGCCACTGGAGCCAACATATATATTCATATATATATATATACATACATATATATACAGTCCTCTCCTCTTTTTTTCCCAACCAGTTGGGCTGGACGGTAGACCGACGGTCTCCCTTCATGCAGGTCGGCGATCAATCCCCGACCGTCCACAAGTGGTTGTGCACCATTCCTTACTTCCCCCCGTCCCATCCCAAATCCTTATCCTGACCTTTTCCCATGTGCTATATAGTCGCAATGGCGTGGTGCTTTCCCCTTGATAATTCCCTTCCCCTCTGCTTTCGTTACCAATCACTTATCGTACCTCCTCCCCCCCCCGGGTAAAATCTAGGTAAATGACGTTGAAGCATTAAACTTTGATCCAGCGTTAATTAAACGTTGGTTAAACGTAGATCAACGTTACTCGAGCGTGTTGCTCGCTGGGTTAATGAGTATCAGAGCGGATGGGTTAGGTCACAAGCACGGCGACGCTGTGTCGACGAGTTCAAGACACTCGTTGGAATCTGTTCGACCTGTTAAATTTATCTTCGTGTTGACCCGTGATTTGTGTATACCATCACCCCCTTCCCTGGGAGTGTCTCGCCCGCTACCTGTGGGCACCAAGCTAGGTCTACTGTTGATTGTTACTGAAGGAACTGTGTTTGGTTCATATACACGTTGAAGGAGCTGTGTTTGGTTCTTATACTCGTTGAAGGAGCTGTGTTTGGTTCATATACTCGTTGAAGGA
This sequence comes from Procambarus clarkii, assembly GCF_040958095.1. Classification (NCBI taxonomy): domain Eukaryota; kingdom Metazoa; phylum Arthropoda; class Malacostraca; order Decapoda; family Cambaridae; genus Procambarus; species Procambarus clarkii. The sequence continues at coordinate 17,930,590 of NC_091229.1, forward strand.
GCTGTGTTTGGTTCATATACACGTTGAAGGAGCTGTGTTTGGTTCATATACACGTTGAAGGAGCTGTGTTTGGTTCTTATACTCGTTGAAGGAGCTGTGTTTGGTTCATATACTCGTTGAAGGAGCTGTGTTTGGTTCATATACACGTTGAAGGAGCTGTGCTTGGTTCATATACTCGTTGAAGGAGCTGTGTTTGGTTCATATACTCGTTGAAGGAGCTGTGTTTGGTTCATATTTATATTCATATTTGGTTTAAGCAGTCTCCGTGGTGTAGTGGTAAGACACTCGCCTGGCGTTCCGCGAGCGCTATGTCATGGGTTCGTATCCTGGCCGGGGAGGATTTACTGGGCGCAATTCCTTAACTGTAGCCTCTGTTTAACGCAACAGTAAAATGTGTACTTGGATGAAAAAACGATTCTTCGCGGCAGGGGATCGTATTCCAGGGACCATAGGATTAAGGACTTGCCCGAAACGCTACGCGTACTAGTGGCTGTACAAGAATGTAACAACTCTTGTATATATCTCAAAAAAAAAAAAAAAAAAATACACGTTGAAGGAGCTGTGTTTGTTTCATATACACGTTGAAGGAGCTGTGTTTGTTTCATATACTCGTTGAAGGAGCTGTGTTTGGTTCATATACACGTTGAAGGAGCTGTGTTTGGTTCATATACACGTTGAAGGAGCTGTGTTTGTTTCATATACACGTTGAAGGAGCTGTGTTTGGTTCATATACACGTTGAAGGAGCTGTGTTTGGTTCATATACACGTTGAAGGAGCTGTGTTTGTTTCATATACACGTTGAAGGAGCTGTGTTTGGTTCATATACACGTTGAAGGAGCTGTGTTTGGTTCATATACACGTTGAAGGAGCTGTGTTTGGTTCATATACACGTTGAAGGAGCTGTGTTTGGTTCATATACACGTTGAAGGAGCTGTGTTTGGTTCATATACACGTTGAAGGAGCTGTGTTTGGTTCATATACACGTTGAAGGAGCTGTGTTTGGTTCATATACACGTTGAAGGAGCTGTGTTTGGTTCATATACACGTTGAAGGAGCTGTGTTTGGTTCACATACTAAGACAGAGTCAGGAAAGCGCCCACACCAGCAAAAATCTATTGAGGAGGAAATTATTCAAAATATTCAGCCATATATATGGAGATACTGCTTTCCTGTCGTCCCTGTTACTCACTTTTAATCCCTGTCACCCACCTGTAATCCCTGTCACCCACCTGTAATCCCTGTCACCCACCTGTAATCCCTGTCACCCACCTGTAATCCCTGTCACCCACCTGCAATCCCTGTCACCCACCTGTAATCTCTGTCACTTACCTGTAATCCCTGTCACTCACCTGTGATTCCTGTCACTCACCTTTAATCTCTGTCACTCACCTGTGATCCCTGTCACTCCCTGTCACTCACCTGTCTTCACCTCCAACAAGGCTAAGGAGTTAAATCGATAGACTTATGACGTCAAAGGTGTTGTGTAAGAATACGGCTCCCGTTCCCCTCGTCTACCCCCTCCCCTCATCACCCCCTTCCCCTCGTCCTCCTCTTCCCCTCGTCTACCCCCTTCCCTTCGTCCACTACCTGCCCCTCGTCCACCCCCTACCCTTTGTCCCACCCTCTCCCCTCGTCTACCCCCTTCGAACCCAGACAGTCAGGGCTCCATGACACGCTAAAGTGCTTGGAGCCCTGGCTGTCTGGCTTCGAATCCTTTAGGAGAAAGGCGTTTTTGGTTATATATATATAAACATTGGCTGCCTATTCTCAACAAGACACATCACTGTATTTTTTTTTAAATTTGAAAAATATAAATTTAGTTTGGTTACCCCAAAATATATTGGTTTTCTTTTAATATTTTAAATTAAGCCATAAAAAACGAAATAAAAACAATAATTACACGGTAACTTTGCTAAAATGACTTTTCAACTAGACGCCGAACTTTTTTTTTTTTTTTTTTTTTTTTTTTGAGATATATACAAGAGTTGTTACATTCTTGTACAGCCACTAGTACGCGTAGCGTTTCGGGCAAGTCCTTAATCCTATGGTCCCTGGAATACGATCCCCTGCCGCGAAGAATCGTTTTTTCATCCAAGTACACATTTTACTGTTGCGTTAAACAGAGGCTACAGTTAAGGAATTACGCCCAGTAAATCCTCCCCGGCCAGGATACGAACCCATGACATAGCGCTCGCGGAACGCCAGGCGAGTGTCTTACCACTACACCACGGAGACTGTAACTCACAATAAAAAAAATCCACTGGGGTGTGAAGCGACGCGAACTCACGACCAAGGCATTGCCAGACGCATATTCTATTACTTTACCACCACTGACTAGTTAAAAGTCATACAGCCGGATTTCTACTGAAATCCTGACGGCTGAGTTAGGGGACCTGACGGCTGAGTGGACAGCGCTCGGCTGGGGTTCGTAGTCCTAAGGATCCGGGTTTGATCCCCGGCGGAGGCTGAAAAAATGCACAGAGTTTCTTTCACTATGATGCACCTGTTCACCTAGCAGTAAATAGGTACCTTGGAGTTAGACAGCTGCTACGGGTTGCTTCCTGAGGATATATGTGGGTGTGTGAAAATTAGGATTAAGGACTTGCCCGAAACACTATGCGTGCTAGTGGCTGTACAAGAATGTAAGAACTCTTGTATATAATGAACAAATCCACAAGGGCCGTGACGAGGATTCGAACCTGCGTCCGAGAGCATCCCAGACACTGCCATAATCGACTGAGCTACGGCATGGTCAAAAGAGTTGAAACCGAAGTTCTACGTCTGAACTTACTGGATCCTGCAGCCTCTCCGAGACACAAACCAGGGTTTTACACAACTCCCCCCTGCACTCGAGCTATGTCAATAGGCCGTTCTCCCTCTTCGCCCTTACTTCATTACTTCATTACACACATAAATCACAATAAGTGATGCACCAAATCATTTGATGCATACAAGTGTCTCTTTTATATATATATATATATATATATATATATATATATATATATATATATATATATATATATATATATATATATGGACAACACCCACAAGTGGGACTCGAACCCAGAAAGCACAACTACCTTCCAGTAGCAGGCATAACTAGTATGCTTTAACCCACTACACCATCAGACCTTTCAAAAGAAGTAGATAGTTCGAGATATATATATCTCAAACATCTCTACTTCCCGAAGGCACCAGATGAGTGTGGGGTCAGTCTGCATTTTCCATCAAGCCACTGTCAATGTGAGAGAACTCGTGTCCAGCTTATAAGCCTATACTTGCATAAACCACAAGTGAAGATTAAATAATCTTTGGACAACACCCACCAGTGGGACTCGAACCCAGAAAGCACAACTACCTTCCAGTAGCAGGCATAACTAGTATGCTTTAACCCACTACACCATCAGTATGCTTTAACCCACCTTCTTTTGAAAGGTCTGATGGTGTAGTGGGTTAAAGCATACTAGTTATGCCTGCTACTGGAAGGTAGTTGTGCTTTCTGGGTTCGAGTCCCACTGGTGGGTGTTGTCCAAAGATTATTTAATCTTCACTTGTGGTTTATGCAAGTATAGGCTTATAAGCTGGACACGAGTTCTCTCACATTGACAGTGGCTTGATAGAAAATGCAGACTGACCCCACACTCATCTGGTGCCTTCGGGAAGTAGAGATGTTTGAGATATATATATCTCGAACTATCTACTTCTTTTGAAAGGTCTGATGGTGTAGTGGGTTAAAGCATACTAGTTATGCCTGCTACTGGAAGGTAGTTGTGCTTTCTGGGTTCGAGTCCCACTGGTGGGTGTTGTCCAAAGATTATTTAATCTTCACTTGTGGTTTATGCAAGTATAGGCTTATAAGCTGGACACGAGTTCTCTCACATTGACAGTGGCTTGATGGAAAATGCAGACTGACCCCACACTCATCTGGTGCCTTCGGGAAGTAGAGATGTTTGAGATATATATATCTCGAACTATCTACTTCTTTTGAAAGGTCTGATGGTGTAGTGGGTTAAAGCATACTAGTTATGCCTGCTACTGGAAGGTAGTTGTGCTTTCTGGGTTCGAGTCCCACTGGTGGGTGTTGTCCAAAGATTATTTAATCTTCACTTGTGGTTTATGCAAGTATAGGCTTATAAGCTGGACACAAGTTCTCTCACATTGACAGTGGCTTGATGGAAAATGCAGACTGACCCCACACTCATCTGGTGCCTTCGGGAAGTAGAGATGTTTGAGATATATATATCTCGAACTATCTACTTCTTTTGAAAGGTCTGATGGTGTAGTGGGTTAAAGCATACTAGTTATGCCTGCTACTGGAAGGTAGTTGTGCTTTCTGGGTTCGAGTCCCACTGGTGGGTGTTGTCCAAAGATTATTTAATCTTCACTTGTGGTTTATGCAAGTATAGGCTTATAAGCTGGACACGAGTTCTCTCACATTGACAGTGGCTTGATGGAAAATGCAGACTGACCCCACACTCATCTGGTGCCTTCGGGAAGTAGAGATGTTTGAGATATATATATCTCGAACTATCTACTTCTTTTGAAAGGTCTGATGGTGTAGTGGGTTAAAGCATACTAGTTATGCCTGCTACTGGAAGGTAGTTGTGCTTTCTGGGTTCGAGTCCCACTGGTGGGTGTTGTCCAAAGATTATTTAATCTTCACTTGTGGTTTATGCAAGTATAGGCTTATAAGCTGGACACGAGTTCTCTCACATTGACAGTGGCTTGATGGAAAATGCAGACTGACCCCACACTCATCTGGTGCCTTCGGGAAGTAGAGATGTTTGAGATATATATATCTCGAACTATCTACTTCTTTTGAAAGGTCTGATGGTGTAGTGGGTTAAAGCATACTAGTTATGCCTGCTACTGGAAGGTAGTTGTGCTTTCTGGGTTCGAGTCCCACTGGTGGGTGTTGTCCAAAGATTATTTAATCTTCACTTGTGGTTTATGCAAGTATAGGCTTATAAGCTGGACACGAGTTCTCTCACATTGACAGTGGCTTGATGGAAAATGCAGACTGACCCCACACTCATCTGGTGCCTTCGGGAAGTAGAGATGTTTGAGATATATATATCTCGAACTATCTACTTCTTTTGAAAGGTCTGATGGTGTAGTGGGTTAAAGCATACTAGTTATGCCTGCTACTGGAAGGTAGTTGTGCTTTCTGGGTTCGAGTCCCACTGGTGGGTGTTGTCCAAAGATTATTTAATCTTCACTTGTGGTTTATGCAAGTATAGGCTTATAAGCTGGACACGAGTTCTCTCACATTGACAGTGGCTTGATGGAAAATGCAGACTGACCCCACACTCATCTGGTGCCTTCGGGAAGTAGAGATGTTTGAGATATATATATCTCGAACTATCTACTTCTTTTGAAAGGTCTGATGGTGTAGTGGGTTAAAGCATACTAGTTATGCCTGCTACTGGAAGGTAGTTGTGCTTTCTGGGTTCGAGTCCCACTGGTGGGTGTTGTCCAAAGATTATTTAATCTTCACTTGTGGTTTATGCAAGTATAGGCTTATATATATATATATATATATATATATATATATATATATATATATATATATATATATATATATATATATATATATATATATATATAAATCACAAGAAGTCTGGAGGTCCCTCCTGAAGCCAGTCTAAGTTTTACGAAAGACCCCCAAGCACTCGGATAAAGGACAATGTAGTTTTACACCATAGGCCCCAACTTCAGATACACACACATAAAATCACACTAACTGCTTTTCTAGATCAACTTTTCTAGACCAACTATATTGTTTAAGGATAATTAACACCTGCAGGATGTCTTATCCGATCTCTAAACCCAGGTTCTTTCTCTTGGGTTCGGTGCTGCAACTGAAGCTGTTCTTGCGCTATTCCTGATGTGCTCAAAGCGGATTATTGTCTTAAAGTATTTACAACATGATGATCTTATGGTTGGGGCAAGATAGCGTTATCGAGGTTAGCATATAAATAATTAATAATAATTCACTGTGTCGGGGGACAGGAAGCCAGAGTGTATTCATGCTCGTTAGGCTTATATCGAGGTCCCCCCTCCCCCTTACAAGGTTGAATTACTGACCCCTACCCATGTTTTTTTTTTTTTGCAGGGATAGTCCTGCCCAGGAGTTAAGCCTCTGGCTGGCCAAATAAGTATTACTTGTTTCTTGTTTCTGTTTTACTTAGGCGCTGTAAGATGATTTATGACTCGTATCTTTACTTCAGTAAGATTATGCCCAATGTGTTAGCAACTTCTGCCCTGTTGAATCATATTTGGTTTGTAACTCTCAGGCTGCAACCCCCCACAACAAGCTGATTAACTCCTGAGTACATACTTATTGCTAGGTGAACAGAGCCATGCGGTGAAAGGAAATGTGCCCAACCATTTCTGTCCCACCTGGGACTCAAACCCGAAATTCTTGATTGTACGTCGAGATCGAACCCGGCTGTACAAGCGGGACCCTTATACCGAGCATAGAGGCTTTGCTCTCAGCTACTATCCATCATATATATATTACTTACGGTAATAATTGCAGGAAGTCTATATGCTGATTCGTCATTGGCATAGTGTGACGTCACCTTCAGTCGGTTTGGGAACAGGTTTTAATAAATACTCGAGCGTCACTTCGAATAAAAGAACCCAGGAAATATAGATGTTAAAGAAAATGTTGAAATAATCAGGGTACACTGTGTTATATATGGTTTCCAATTGTCAGGTGAGAAAGCTTGTTAGGTTTTTATAGACTTTTATATATAGTTAGGTTTTTCCTTAGCCAGCATTAGGAAATGTGCCCAAACGTCTCGCTTTGCCCTGGAATCATATTCGGGTCAATTCGTTGAAGTCGACGATACTAACTTCTGCGCCACAAGTACAAAACATCACGTCTGTGATATGTGTTCTAGCTCTTTATTCCTCGCCTGTTAGTTTTGCTCTACCTGTTGGCATATAATTGAACTATTCTGACGATCACGTTCTCTGTCGAACCTGGCCTGAAAGTCGTGGATGGAGGTGGCTTCCACAACTTCTTTCAGTCCATTCCAAGTATTGACCTTCGTACAAGGTACGAGTATTTCCTTATATTTCTTCGATTCATTTGCGTTTTCAACTTCTACATACGTCCTACTGTCTCACAATTTTTAGAGGCTGTCCTTGTCTATTCCCCTCAGTATCTTGAATGTTATTTTTCGTATACAGGTGGGTATAGGAGTAGAGGACTTCTTATTCCTGGAAGCAGGCTGAAAGCTTTCCCTTCTCATAGCTCATGATAAGCCTTACCCACTAGTTTTCCTTGGAACACTCCCCGCTAGTTGGGTGCTCAATTACTGCTGGATGAATAGAGGCGAACAGTTACAGACTGTCACCCAGTAAATACTAAATCTCCACCACCTAAATTTAGCAGTCCCCCGTGACGCAGTGGTAAAACACTCGCCCGGCGCTTCACAAGCGCTTTGGCCTGGGTTCGTATCCTGGCCGGGAAGGATTGACTGGGCGCCAATCCTTAACTGTAGCCTCTGTTCGCCCAGCAATGAAAGGGTATCTGGTTCTTAAACGATTTGGCGGGTCGTATTCCGGGGAAAAATTAGAATTAAGGGCCTACCCAAAACGCTATACATCCGGCTTTTCATGAATGTAAGAACTCTTGTATACAAAAAAAGTACTCCCTTGCCAGGGCTCGAACCCAGACTTAACCGTTCGCGAGGCGTAGGCTGTGATCATATCCCTTCTGTCTTTTTTTTTCTATCTAGGAATGTTTGATTTCTTTAACTAACCTCGTAGCTTAGATTAGTGCTAGATTAGTGCCAGTAGCAAGATTAGTGCCAGAACTTTTAGTTCTGGTTCTAATCTTGTTTTAAATCAATGTACTTTTTTTAATTTGATTTTATGCTTTACATTGTGCAGATTGCAGACTGGTGATGCATATTTCAGCATGAGAATAACATAGCATATTTAGATTATATTCAGTGAATCCTCATTCAGGTTATTAAATGTCACTCTAATGTTTTCCAGTAACTCAGTTGCTGCTAATGTTGCCCTGTTTATGTGTGCCTCTGGTGGTGTCTCTCTTCCCCGTTAGATTTTCAATACCTTACACTTGTGGTTGAATTCTTACAGCCTTTTGTCTGCCCACTCTTGGAACTTGTCAAGGTCTTCTTGTAATTCTTCTCAGTTCTTGATTTTTCATTCCTCGTTAGTTTTTGAGTCATGTGCAAACATTGGGACACTCGAGCGCACCCCTTCGGGTCGGTCATTAAAATTAATTAGGAAGAGCAGTGGTTTTCGACCGAGTCTTGACAGACCCCTTGTGGGCCTCGTAGCCTGGTGGATAGCGCGCAGGACTCGTAATTCTGTGGCGCGGGTTCGATTTCCGCACGAGGCAGAAACAAATGGGCAAAGTTTCTTTCACCCTGAATGCCCCTGTTACCTAGCAGTAAATAGGTACTTGGGAGTTAGTCAGCTGTTACGGGCTGCTTCCTGTGGGTGGAGGCCTGGTCGAGGACCGGGCCGCGGGGACACTAAAAAGCCCCGAAATCATCTCAAGATAACCTCAAGATAACCCCACTTGTCACATCCCCTCCAGCTTGTCACTAGCTCTATTTTCTGTCCGTCCGGCACTCTCTTACATAGTTCAATGTTTAACCAGTTATCCCAGCTTGTCTTCGGTTTTTTTTGTTCACCCACCTTTCATGTAGACGAGTTATCGACTGTTTTTTGACAATCCAGGAAGTTATGTTAGACCAAACCTTATTTTTCTTGTTCTGTTTTGGTAACCTTGTCGTCATGGGACTCGATCAAGTTTGTCAAGCATGACTTTTCTCTTCTAAATTGATGGTGTCCTTCCGTTATACTCTCCATTCTCCTCATCCTGATTACTTTCTCCAGCCTCACTGTCATTCGTCTATAATTAATATATCTTTTTTTTAAGTATAAAAAAATGTTTGTTTATGTTTGACTATGTTCTCCTGTCTCGAGTGTTCTATTTCAACTTTCAGTTAGTGGATGACAGTGTACCTCTCTATCCTACTCGATTTAAGCTTAACATGTATAAATACACTCTGGCTTCCTGTCCCCCGACACAATGAATTATATTATTTTTATAACTTTAATAGTAGTCGTCTGTGCTGGGTTGCTTTGGTTTTTGAAAATGGTAGTTGGTCCGGTTTGTTCCCTGTCTAATATTGATAGGAAAAGGCGTGTATGTTGATGTAGTCACTCCTGTCTGTTCCTTTATATATGGCATGTTGGGCAGTTGTATTCTCTGTTGCCTGGCTTTGTTGGTTACTGTGAATGGTTTGTGTTATTTCCTGGTCTCCTAGAATGTCTTACATGCTTTTAATCCATACTTTCTTGCTTCCTTCCTATTTCCCTTATACGTATGTCACTGTGCATGCCCCATCGATGAAATATATATTTTTTGTCAGCATATGTTAGTGTATGCTGACAAAATTGATGCTGTATGTATGTATGCTGAATAGATTGATGTTTTTACAGATAACTTTCATTGGTCGATTGCCATCATCTTCGTATCGCTCTATTTCTATAGTTGCCATTATAACCTGAATTTTGCGAAGAATTTCAGCAACTTTTATCAAGCTTCCTTCCATTTTTGTTTCCAATGTGTTTCTCTGGCTCGTATAAATTTCAGATTACTGCAGAAGAATTTTCACACACATTTAAGTAATTAATATAGTAATGCGCATTACAACGAAAATTGAAGATACGTCTGAAGTTAAAAGAAGAATTACGAGATGGAGGAAAAGATTAAAAAGGTTATTAATTATTGCATTTGTATATTTAGTGTCGATTAAAATAAAATCTGGCTCATGTGTTCATAAATATTTAGTCAAGTCCACTCTAGAAACGTTTAATAAAGTCCACAGACTCTCTATTTCACTCACGACATGAGCCACAGTGTCTGGACTCCTTGTACAAAGACGACCAGATGACGCACGCTCCCCTTGAAGGTTAGTCACTACTACATGGCAAAAATTGCCACCTGTGTATTTGTCATAATGTCTATATTGACTCAGGAAATGCCATTGGTATTATTGTGGTTATCAGGGGACAATAAATCTTACTGGAGTAGGACGCAAAGAAGCAAAATATTATTTAATTATAATACACGTTAGCTAATAGGTTGTTAAAATGTAATGACTGATAGGTAGCCTCGTGAGATGTTGGTAGCTTAGTGAGACCTCGCTTGGGTTGGTAGCCTCGTGAGATCTCGGTCAGGTTGGTAGCCTCGTGAGATCTCGGTCAGGTTGGTAGCCTCGTGAGATCTCGCTCAGGTTGGTAGCCTCGTGAGATCTCGGTCAGGTTGGAAGCCTCGTGAGATCTCGGTCAGGTTGGTAGCCTCGTGAGATCTCGCTCAGGTTGGTAGCCTCGTGAGACCTCGCTTATGTTGGTAGCCTCGTGAGACCTCGCTAGGGTTGGTAGCCTCGTGAGACTTCACTCAGGTTGGTAGCCTCGTGAGATCTCGCTCAGGTTGGTAGCCTCGTGAGATCTCGCTCAGGTTGGTAGCCTCGTGAGATCTCGGTCAGGTTGGTAGCCTCGTGAGATCTCGGTCAGGTTGGTAGCCTCGTGAGATCTCGCTCAGGTTGGTAGCCTCGTGAGATCTCGGTCAGGTTGGTAGCCTCGTGAGATCTCGGTCAGTTTGGTAGCCTCGTGAGATCTCGGTCAGGTTGGTAGCCTCGTGAGATCTCGCTCAGGTTGGTAGCCTCGTGAGATCTCGCTCAGGTTGGTAGCCTCGTGAGATCTCGCTCAGGTTGGTAGCCTCGTGAGATCTCGCTCAGGTTGGTAGCCTCGTGAGATCTCGCTCAGGTTGGTAGCCTCGTGAGACCTCGCTTATGTTGGTAGCCTCGTGAGACTTCGCTCATGTTGGTAGCCTCGTGAGACTTCGCTCATGTTGGTAGCCTCGTGAGACTTCGCTCATGTTGGTAGCCTCGTGAGATCTTCGCTCAGGTTGGTAGCCTTCGTGAGACTTCGCTCAGGTTGGTAGCCTCGTGAGACTTCGCTCATGTTGGTAGCCTCGTGAGATCTCGCTCAGGTTGGTAGCCTCGTGAGATCTCGCTCAGGTTGGTAGCCTCGTGAGACCTCGCTTATGTTGGTAGCCTCGTGAGACTTCGCTCATGTTGGTAGCCTCGTGAGACTTCGCTCAGGTTGGTAGCCTTGTGAGACTTCGCTCAGGTTGGTAGCCTTGTGAGACTTCGCTCATGTTGGTAGCCTCGTGAGATCTCGCTCAGGTTGGTAGCCTCGTGAGATCTCGCTCAGGTTGGTAGCCTCGTGAGACCTCGCTTATGTTGGTAGCCTCGTGAGACTTCGCTCATGTTGGTAGCCTCGTGAGACTTCGCTCAGGTTGGTAGCCTTGTGAGACTTCGCTCAGGTTGGTAGCCTTGTGAGACTTCGCTCATGTTGGTAGCCTTGTGAGACTTCGCTCATGTTGGTAGCCTCGTGAGACCTCGCTCAGGTTGGTAGCCTCGTGAGACCTCGCTCATGTTGGTAGCCTCGTGAGACCTCGCTCAGGTTGGTAGCCTCGTGAGACCTCGCTCATGTTGGTAGCCTCGTGAGACCTCGCTCGGGTTGGTAGCCTCGCCACTTACGGCTATTTGAGGAACAGATGCCAAAATAGTCACGCGGCAAGCTCTTTACTATAAATTGGCGAGAAGAAACTGGAGCGATAGAACTCCATTTATGAACCCAATTTCCTGATACGTGAGAATTTCACATCTCGTTTCATGCGCTGACTTATTTTTGCAAATTTTGCGATACACAAGATAAAATGCGATACTCTGTTGCAGGCAGTGTTTACATGTTAGAGACTGTTGAGTAAATGGGTTGTAATTGGCTGATATGTTTAGAAGTTGTGATTACTGCGGTCTTCCATCCCACAACCTCTTCACCTATCTTCTTGGCTACATCCTCTAGCCGTACTACGCTAAAAAGACTTCCCTTCCTTATATATTTTTGTATTAATTGTAAGTTACACAGATTCGTCTTATGTGGCCATGTTATAAAGTGCGTTCAAAAAATACATTCCTATTTTTGTTGATGACACGTTAGTCTGTATAAAGGAAAAAATATATGAAACCTATGAGGAAATCGGTAAGAGGACTGAGGAGGATTCGAACCCGCTCACTTGGTACTCCTAAGCAGACGCCCTAGAACACGTCACATTATTGATGATGATTAATTTGATACATAACATTAATGTGATTTCATTATATGAACCCTATATTCACAGTGAGGTCTTACTCGACATTAACTACAGTGGTCCAGTCCCATCATTACCTTACTTCTTCAGGAGTGTCCTGACCTACGGTGCTGGCAAGGATGACACCCACACTCTTTAGTTTTTCTCTCTCAAGGCACTCATTATCCCATTTCTATAAGGGTTACCCTTCAGACCCTGTTCCTATCTCTCAGCTCCATGCCCAGTATTCCATTCTTGAAGACAGACTCTAGACCCTTCTGTATTTTTGTTGAAGCCAGCCCTAAATCGCTCTTATTTTTCTCTCGAAGTCAGCCCTCAGACACCCTCATCTCGAAGTCAGCCCTCAGACACCCTCATCTTGAAGTCAGCCCTCAGACACCCTCATCTTGAAGCCAGCGCTCAGACACCCTCATCTTGAAGTCAGCCCTCAGACACCCTCATCTTGAAGTCAGCCCTCAGACACCCTCATCTTGAAGCCAGCTCAGACACCCTCATCTTGAAGCCAGCCCTCAGACACCCGCATCTTGAAGCCAGCCCTCAGACACCCTCATCTTGAAGCCAGCCCTCAGACACCCGCATCTTGAAGCCAGCCCTCAGACACCCTGATCTTGAAGCCAGCCCTCAGACACCTTCATCTTGAAGTCAGCCCTCAGACACCCTCATCTTGAAGCCAGTCCTCAGACACCCTCATCTTGAAGCCAGCCCTCAGACACCCGCATCTTGAAGTCAGCCCTCAGACACCCGCATCTTGAAGTCAGCCCTCAGACACCCTCGGCTTGAAGCCAGCCCTCAGACACCCTCGGCTTGAAGTCAGCCCTCAGACACCCTCGGCTTGAAGCCAGCCCTCAGACACCCTCGGCTTGAAGCCAGCCCTGACACCCGGCTCGTGTCCAAGCCGCCACAGCCCGCACGCCCGGTATTTATCGCTGTATCACTGAACTCCTGTAACAAGGTCAACATTCTCCACTTTTTGCAACTTTTCATTAATCTTTGATCTTATAAATCTGATCTCATTTTATTTTGTGTTCAGTTTCGCGAGACCTCAGTTGAAGGTCTGGCGTCACCTTGTTGACATTGGCTTTACCCAAGCATGAAATATTTACCACAGTTTTTTGTTATATGTTATCAACATAAGAAGCAATCGCTAATATTGTGGTTAAGCAGCCACGTATATAAGCAAATAAGGAAATTAACGACACTATTTTTATATGGTATAAAACCGTCGGGAAAAAGTTTGTGGTGATCCTTGGCTGTGTTTTGCTATGACATTTAGCAGTTTGTGGGGAATATCCCGGTGTAAAGTTTTTGTAAATTAGACTAAACTGTTAGAGAGGAGGGGGGGGGGGGCGAGAGGGGACGTTATATTGAGGTTATCGTGAGATGATTTCGGGGCTTAGCGTCCCCGCGGCCCGGTCCTCGACCAGGCCTCCTTTTTGTTACACATCCCCAGGAAGCAGCCAGTAGTAGTAGTAGTAGTAGTAGTAGTAGTAGTAGTAGTAGTAGTAGTAGTAGTAGTAGTAGTAGTAGTAGTAGTAGTAGTAGGCATCCTTCAGCCTCAGGAGACTATGGAGTTGCGCCCTGGGTCCAGGGCGCAAAGCCTGGGTAGGTAGATATGGAGGAGAAGCTGTTACCCATGCAGCAGGTCCCCCCCTCTCCACGTTGCTGAAATTATCCAATAGAAAGGCAAATGCCAATACACATGGTTCCAGCAACATCGCAGGAGCTGCCAGAATGAGGTCGACGTCAACAACGAACTGCCTTAGGGGCTCCAACTCCGGATTTTTCCTCAAGGTTGACTCCTGAAGCCTTTCCCAAAAAAGGAGTATGGCCGCAAGGCAGCGGAGGTTTAAAATCAGGGTTTTCCTTCCCCTAGATGGGCTGCCTTCCCAGGCTATCGAGTCCCCAACCCGTTCTCACACAAGACAGTACATATATGACTAGTGCTTAAAGTCAATATGTGGAATGTGATTTAGTACATATGTGATATATTCCCAGTTAACTTTTTTACCAAGGCTCAAACTCTTCCTCACGTACCAATTTACGTCTCACAGTACTCGTCCATCAACGTAGATAGCTGAATAGTCGTGATTGGTTCAATTATAACGAAAATTGTAATTTTCAGGTCCCACATGGGTTGTGAAATTCACCTACTATTGTCCATGCTCTTATAATATTACAGATCAGCTACATCCTATTGAAGGCTCGTAGTTTTGTTTTGAGAAATATTAGTTGTTCTTAGTAAATTATAATAAGCACAATAAATTATTACATAGAATAAGTGCTTCACCAATCAATATTATATACCATAGTTTGTGCTTTAGAAATCTTTAAAGAATGTTTTGTAGGAACGCTAACAGAAAACGATGTTATGTTGGAATGTATATAGGGTAAACTACTGCAAACAGGATGGTATGGTGTGGATTATTGGAAACTATAGGATTAGTATAGGGTCCACTACCACCTGTTAGGTGGGTAAGGGGTCCAATAACACCCGCAGGATGAGTATGGGGGTCACATCCACCCACAGGAATGGTATGGGGATCACTTCCACCCACAGGAAGGGTATGGGATCCAATACCATCCACTGGATGTGTATTGCGTCCACTACCACCGACAGGATGGGTATGGGCTCACAACCACCCACAGGATAGGTATGGGGTCCAATACCACCCACAGGATGAGTATGGGGTCCACTATAACCCACAGGATGGGTATGGGGCTCCAACCACCCACAGAATAAGTATGGGGTACAATAACACCCACTGGATATGTATGGCATCCATTGCCCCCACAGGATGACTATAGGGTACAGTATCGCCCACAGGATTAGTATATAGGGTTCACTGCCGCCCACAGAGTCGGTATGGGGTCCACCGCCACCCACAGGGTCGGTATGGGGTCCACTACCGCCCACAGGGTCGCTATGAAGTCAACTACCGTCCACAGGGTCGGTAGGGGTCCACTACCGCCCACAGGGTCGGCAGGGGGTCCACTGCCACCCACTGGGTCGGTAGGGGGTCCACTGCCGCCCACAGGATCGATAGGGGGTCCACTGCCGCCCACAGGGTCGATATGGGGGGGGTCCACTACCGCCCACAGGATCGATAGGGGGTCCACTGCCGCCCACAGGGTCGGTAGGGGGTCCACTGCCGCCCACACGTTCGGTAGGGGTCCACTGCCGCCCACAGGGTCGGTAGGGGGTCCACTGCCGCCCACAGGATCGATAGGGGGTCCACTGCCGCCCACAGGGTCGATAGGGGGTCCCTTACCGCCCACAGGGTCTCTATGAAGTCAACTACCGCCCATAGTGTTTGTATAGTGTCCACTATCGCCCATAGTGTTATTATGGGGTCCACTACCCCTCATAGGGTCGGTATGGGGGTCCATTACTACCCACAGGGTGTGTCTGGGGTCTATTTTGGCAATACTGCTTTTCCAATCTCATTTGTTGTTCAATGTAAAATATTTGTTGCTCGACTTGCAACAATTTATATATATATATATATATATATATATATATATAGTATAGTGCCTTTGCAATAATGTACCAATGTGTGTATTTTCATAACTCGTTTTAAATTGTTGAAAAATAAATAACTACATTGTGAATGCAAGTCAATGTTTACATGCTAAATCAGAGTTGCCAGATTCCGCTTAAAATAGCAAATTGTGCTTATTTTCAAAGCTTGAGAATTTAGCTTTAAAGTAGTTAAAAAACTACGAATTTCGCAATTTGCTATGTACTTTAGTGTACTATTTTAAAATAAGGTTGGTTTTTAAGCTGCAAGTCATATGAATCTCAAAAAAAGTATATTATTAACAATCTTATCTCCATAGTTCACTAGTTTCTGTAAATCAGATCTGGTAACTGTAGGCCAAGTACTGGAAGACTCAAGACACAATGTGTTGAAGCTATTCTCTTTGAAGAAGTCATCTCGACAGGATCTTCCAGCTCCAGCTATAAAACTTCACCAAACATGGATCTACCTAGTACATCAAATGGTAAGGAATTACTAAACTGTACAAAGTTTTATGCTAGAACATTTGTTACAGTCCCCTGTTCTATGTGTACTCCATCACATAGTGACGGAGTATGTGGGAATAATTTTGTTAACACTGTCCATTTGACATGGTGGTGGTGTATGGTGCTGGTGGTGTATGGTGCTGGTGGAGTATGATGCTGATGGTGTATGATGCTGATGGTGTATGATGCTGGTGTATGATGCTGGTGTATGGTGCTGGTGGTGTATGATGCTGGTGGTGTATGATTCTGGTGGAGTATGATGCTGATGGTGTATGATGCTGATGGTGTATGATGCTGATGGTGTATGATGCTGATGGTGTATGATGCTGGTGGTGTATGGTGCTGGTGGTGTATGATGCTGGTGGTGTATGGTGCTGGTGGTGTATGATGCTGGTGGTGTATGGTGCTGGTGGTGTATGGTGCTGGTGGTGTATGGTGTATGATGCTGGTGGTGTATTATGCTGATGGTGTATGATGCTGGTGATGTATGATGCTGATGGTGTATGATGCTGGTGGTGTATGATGCTGGTGGTGTATGATGCTGGTGGTGTATGATGCTGGTGGTGTATGGTGCTGTTGGTGTATGATGCTGGTGGTGTATGGTGCTGGTGGTGTTTGATGGTGGTGGTGAATCTGACACTGTCATATATATATATATATATATATATATATATATATATATATATATATATATATATATATATATATATATATATATATATATATATATATATATATGAGGGGTACCACCTCTGGTGCAAGTGTAGGGACCCATAGCCTCGGAGAAGAAAATAAAGAGTACTCAGAGAAGACCTTGTGGATCCTCACTGAACACTTTCATATTTTCTTCTCCTACCACCCTTATTCTTTTGGTATGTGTGTATATTTATCTAACTTTATTTGAAAACGTCATTACACAAAAAAAGTTACAATATTGATTAATATATATATATATATAATTTTTTTTTCTTCCAATAATATAGTATTCGCTTGAAATTAACAGCCTGGTCAATCAGGCTGTTGGATTCAACTCCTCTCAGTTTTGTTATACGAGTTACAGCATGGTTAATCACATCCAAAATTAAAGTTATTTCCAGATGCAGTCCTAAAATTTTAACATTGCTCTCACTAGTGTTAATGTAGATTATTTCATAATTTAAATAATATATTTAATTACTGTAGTACATTTTAACAACAATTTAACTTATAATTTTTGCAGCATAGGTCATTTGAATATAAGTATTTTATTAGAAACTATTTCCTTCAGGTCTTCAGGGAAAATTCTTGAGGAGATGCACAAACTGCAAACAATGTGTGCATGTCCGAAGCAATGTTTGCAAGTTCTGCCAGTGTGACTTCCGAAACAGTAGAGAATTAATGAAGAAAGAAGAGGAAGCCCGTTTTCTACTTAAAGGCAAGAAGGCTTTAGAACGAAATACAGCAAGCCGGGTTCTACGAAGGATTGAAAATCAGGTATTGAAGTTTGTCTACATCTGTTGTATTCATTTGTATTCTTCTTATGCTGAACTTGCTTGATAAGGTATAGAATCAACATGAATAATGCTGTACAGTACTTACATACTATTTGTTTATTTATTTATATACAAGTTAGCACACTGGGATTATGAGAGTACATAGCATTGATGTTTTTACATTCTTGTAAAGCCACTAGCACACAGTGTTTTGGGCAGGTCCTTAATCTAACAGATAATTTTAAATAGGCAATTTAAAGCTTAAATGGAAAAAAATTGGCTGGTACATTGTAAGAAAGTATCACAAAGATTACTATGTACATTAAAGTAAAATTTGAGGGTTATCAACATATAAATTGTAGCATAATTTGAGGAATATTTCAAGGTATAATATAGTAAGATATGCATTCAATATAACAATCATGATATAAGGTGATAGCAATGATTACAATGGAAAAGTTGTATGGTTTAGGCACATATATTCTGGCATTGGATTTCATAAGATACAGTGCGAGTTTAATACACTAGTTAGGAAACTATCAAGAAAAAATTTAGGTACTTTTTGGTTTTATTTTTTAAAATGGCAGAAGTTGGACAGTTTTTAAATTTGTTAGCGAGTGAGTTCCATAGACAAGGTCCCTTTATTTGCATAGTGTATTTACACAGAATAATTTTGACTCTGGGGATATCAAAGATATTTATATATATATATATATATATATATATATATATGTCGTACCTAGTAGCCAGAACGCACTTCTCAGCCTACTATGCAAGGCCCGATTTGCCTAATAAGCCAAGTTTTCATGAAATAATTGTTTTTCGATTACCTAACCTACCTAACCTAACCTAACCTAACTTTTTCGGCTACCTAACCCAACCTAACCTATAGAGATAGGTTAGGTTAGGTTAGGTAGGGTTGGTTAGGTTCGGTCATATATCTACGTTAATTTTTACTCCAATAAAAAAAAATTGACCTCATACATAATGAAATGGGTAGCTTTATCATTTCATAAGAAAAAAATTAGAGAAAATATATTAATTCAGGAAAACTTGGCTTATTAGGCAAATCGGGCCTTGCATAGTAGGCCGAGAAGTGCGTTCTGGCTACTAGGTACGACATATATATATATATATATATATATATATATATATATATATATATATATAATTTCAATTCAATCATCTCTGTCATTGATGTATATGGCAAAAAGTGTGTGGCCCAATACAGCACTATGTCTTAACGTAATGGGTCCAAGGGCCCATAAGGTCTCGACAGCATTAAGGGCCCTTTAGCAAACCAGTGTGCTGGGGCCCCTATGACACCCATGACGTCTTTGTATCATTTCAAGTTTGTACATGTACTTCTTAAGATATGGGCACCATACAACTGCTGCATATTCTAGCTTTTGTCTAAAAAAATCATGAACAATTTATTTATTATTTATCCATGAATGCCAGAACTAAACCCTGTGGTACTCCACTCGTGACATTTCTCCAGTCCAATACATTGCCTCTGATTACTGCCCTCATTTTTCTATCAGTTTGAAATTTTTTAATCCATGTTAGAAGCTTACCTGTCACCCCTCCAATATGTTCCAGTTTCCAGAACAAACTCTTATGTGGAATTCTGTTGAATGCCTCTTTTAGGTCCAGATAGATGCAGTCAACCCAACCATATCTTTCCTGTAAAATTTCTGCGGCTCGATCATAGTAACTGATTAAATTTGTTACACAGGATCTTCCATTTCAAAATTTTTTATTTTTTATTTTTATTTTTTTTCCAGCACGCACAAGGAAGCTTGATGCAGATAAACTTACATTAGGATCAGAAGGTGATAGCGATAATGCCTTGGAAAAAAATCCTGACGAGCTACAAGTGCAGCAGGTGCATAAAGTCCAAAAAGTACCGCAGGTGCAAGAAATTCAACAAGTACAAAAAGTTCCGCAGGTGGAACATTTACAAAAAGTTCCGCAGGTGCAACAAGGGCTACCATTAGCAATCATTCAGAAACAGCAAGAAGTACAAGTAGTAAAATTTGAACCACAGGGAACTACACCAGGAAAACAGTGTAGTAACAACGGAATGGGAATTTTAAAATACCTGAGGAAACAGGTAAAAAAGGACAAACAATAGAAATGGTTCCTTACACCTTATTATTTGGTAGTTTATAGGTATTTTACTTATAATACTTTATATTATGTCTACAGTTTATAATTTAGTTTACAGTTAATTTACTTTTCAACTTCCATATCTTACATGAAGGATTTTTACTGTTTTTCATTTTTAAAACCTTATTAGTATCATTTATAGTTTAGTGTCAATTCACTTATAATACAATATATGGAATAATTTACTAAATTCATTTAACTATAATAAATTTAAATAAACATTTTTACCCCAGGATGAGTTTCAGTCACCCTACCCAAAAAATTAATGTTTCTTTATTACTAATCTTGTGAGAGGTAGCTTATTGTGCAGCCCATACTCATTCTGTGAGTGTTAGTTTATTGTGCACCCCATAGTCATCATGTCACCCAAGCCTGCTGCAGCTGCACCTGAGGGGTGGTGTAGGGAACCATTAGTGTACTATTATGATTTGAGAGAGAGAATGCTCTGTGGACAGAGCATCAATATGGCTTAAGGCATTGAGCTTTGCCTCAAGATGAAGCTTAGGCTGATCTCTGATTTGCTTCTTGGGAGTCTTCATTTACGTGCACCCCATACTCAACCACTTTGTAGTAATTAATTGTGCAACCCATACTCATCCTGTTACCAGTAGTTTGTGCAACCCATACTTATCCTGTGATCCCTATCCCTCTACTTCAAGTCCCTCAAGGGGCGCACGAATTCAGTTTGGCATACTGCATCCTGCCTTCCCATCCCTAGCTACTGACCCATCACAATATTTTATTTTATTTTATTTATATATATACAAGTAGGTACATTGGGGTTGTGAGAATACATTGAATAGTACAGTATTTACAATCTTGTAAAGCCACTAGTATGCGCAGCGTTTCAGGCAGGTCCTTAATCTAACAGATAATTTTAAGTAGGTAATTTCTATCAGAATTGATAAATGATAATAAATACATTGTTTACATACATACATTACAAATACATACATATAAGCTCAAAAGCTTCATTGAAGGTTGTAACAGAACCCATGAGCACCACACCAGAAATAAATACAGTTTTGATATTCCAAGAGTACGACTTAATCAAACTAGAAATGCTCTACAAATCAAGGGACCCAGAATGTGGAATGATCTTCCCAACCATGTTAAAGACTGTACCTCTCTCAACCAGTTTAAGATAAAAATTAAACACTACCTAATAAATTCACTAACCTACCTTACCCCTCTATTGTCAACCCATGTCTGTTATTTTTTTTTTTTTTTTAATCAACACTGTTTGTCAACCTATTGTATTTGTGCTGCTTTTTCAGTCATGTTCCCTCTTTTTTTTATCTTTATTTGTATTTGTTCTCAACACATTTTATTCTTTATGCTCAATTAGTATTAAGTTCTAGATATTAATGTTTTTCCTGCCCGAAACGCGTTGCGTAATAGTGGCTTTAGGCATTGTATGTACTAGCTCTATATATCGATCCATTAATGTAACATTACTTGTATGTATGTACCTTACCTGAATAAACATATTTATTTATTTATTTATTTATTTATACAAGTTTAACTCTGGGGATATGAAAGAGATATTTATTTCTGGTGTGGTGATAATGGGTCCTATTACATCTGTCCAGGAAGAGTTTCAGAGCAGGATTTGCATTTAAGAACAGAGTTTTGTAAATGTAGTTGACACAAGAGAATTTATGGAGTGAGATTATGTTTAGCATGTTTAGGGAGTTAAACAAGGGGGCTGAGTGTTGTCTGAAAGCAGAATTTGATATTATTCTGATAGCAGATTTTTGCTGGGTGATGATGGACTTGAGGTGGTTTGCAGTGGTTGAACCCCATGCACAGATACCATAGTTGAGATAGGGATAGATTAGTGTATAATATAGAGAGATGAGAGCAGGGTTAGGTACATAATATCTGATTTTGGAGAGTATACCAACTGTTTTAGAGACTTTCTTAGTTATGTGTTGTATGTGGGTACTGAAGTTGAGTCTCTTGTCTAAGAATAGACCAAGAAACTTTCCATCATTGTTATTGCTAATGTTTACATTGTCATCTGAAGCTGAATTGCATTTGTAGATTTGCTTCCAAATAAGATGTAGTAGGTCTTTTCTATGTTAAGTGTTAGTTTGTTGGTTGACATCCATAAGTGGACTTTTTTTAGTTCATTATTAACAACATTACAGTATTTAGTGTATGTGGGTTGGGGTTGGAGTAGATGAGTGTAGTATCATCAGCAAACAATATAGGTTTCAGAATGTTAAGAACATATACATCCTGCCTTCCCATCCCTAGCTACTGACCCATCACAATATACATCCTGCCTTCCCATCCCTAGCTACTGACCCATCACAATATACATGTAGTAGAGTGTTTTCTGTAGGCAATTTTCTAATTATACAATCATATGTTGCCCTCAGCTCTCCTATTTCATACATACTTTTTTTCTTTTGCAAGGGAGTAATTACTACATCTACATTACAATCCTCCCATGGTGGTGTAAATTTTCTCTTGGGCACAGCAATACACTCTGAAATAACATCATACTTAATAACATTAGAACATAAGGTATTCATATATGCTCTTTTCTTCATCATACATTGTTCAGTACTTCCCACCTTTTGAACTGAGAGGACCAATTCATTAGCTCCCCCACCTCTCATTAATCTAATGGCAGAAGCTACATTTATCTCTGCAATTCTATCCCCAATACTCTGCAGATTCAACTCCATCCTGATTTTCTCAATCATAGCATTTCTTGGGCATCCTAAGATAATTCTCATGGCTTCATTTTGTACCTGTGGGAGGTTGGTGCTGGGGTTACTGTGGGAGGTGTACTGTGTGAGGTTGGTGTTGGGGTTACCTGTAGGAGGTGTACTGTGGGAGGTTGGTGCTGGGGTTACCTGTGGGAGGTGTACTGTGGGAGGTGTACTGTGGGAGGTTGGTGTTGTGTACTGTGGGAGGTTGGTGTTGGGGTTACTGTGGGAGGTGTACTGTGGGAGGTTGGTGTTGTGTACTGTGGGAGGTTGGTGCTGGGGTTACCTGTGGGATGTGTACTGTGGGAGGTTGGTGTTGTGTACTGTGGGAGGTTGGTGTTGTGTACTGTGGGAGGTTGGTGTTGGGGTTACTGTGGGAGGTTGGTGCTGGGGTTACCTGTGGGAGGTGTACTGTGGGAGGTTGGTGTTGGGGTTACTGTGGGAGGTGTACTGTGGGAGGTTGGTGTTGTGTACTGTGGGAGGTTGGTGCTGGGGTTACCTGTGGGATGTGTACTGTGGGAGGTTGGTGTTGTGTACTGTGGGAGGTTGGTGTTGGGGTTACTGTGGGAGGTTGGTGCTGGGGTTACCTGTGGGAGGTGTACTGTGGGAGGTTGGTGCTGGGGTTACCTGTGGGAGGTGTACTGTGGGAGGTTGGTGTTGGGGTTACCTGTGGGAGGTTGGTGTTGGGGTTACTGTGGGAGGTGTACTGTAGGAGGTTGGTGTTGGGGTATTCACCTAGTATATCTTGTTTCTGGGTGTACTAACCTAGTATATGTTGCGTGTGTGTGTGTATACTCACCTAGTCTCACCTAGAATATCTTGTGTGTAAGTACTCAACTAGTACTCACCTAGTATACCTTGTATGTGTGTATTCACCTAGTATATCTTGTTTCTGGGTGAACTAACTTAGTATATGTTGCGTGTGTGTGTATACTCACCTAGTCTCACCTAGAATATCTTGTGTGTAAGTACTCAACTAGTACTCACCTAGTATACCTTGTATGTGTGTATTCACCTAGTATATCTTGTTTCTGGGTGGGTCCGTGGGTTTATTACACTGTGAGTGAAAACAATCGCCTATTCTCTATTTTATATTGCGGCTTGTAGAGCTAGAAGCTGTTGCCTCTTGTGTGCGTTGCACAAGGGGATTAATATCTGGATTAATAGCTTTCAATATTTCCAGTATTTTTTAAGGTAACGCTTAAATACCGAAGATACTGCTATTGGACACCGCTTAATTGACAATGTCTCAACAACGCAGGCTAAAGATGTGCGTGGCTCCTGCTATTGCAATGATGCTCATTTGTTTTTCAATGATGGGCCTTAGTTGCCCCCTCTCTAACTTACCGTTCTAAATACCCCTTCTCCATCTTCCGCAAACATTTCCCCTCATACATCTCCCCCCTTTCCTCCTGTCCCCCTTGTCCATCTTTGTCCCCCTGTCCATCTTTGTCTCCTGTCCCTCACTTTGTCCCCTTGCCCACATTTTCTGTCCTCTGTCCCAGATCCCTTTCCCCCTCTCTGTCCCCCTCTCTGTCCCCCTGTCCCCCCTTTCCATCTCTCTGTCCCCCTGTCCCTCTCTATCCCATTGTCCCTGTCTCTGTCCCCCCTGTCTCTCTCTGTCCCCCTGTTCTTCTCTGTCCTCCTGTTCCTCTCTCTGTCCCCCTGTCACTCTCTGTCCCCCTGTTCCTCTATGTCCCCCTGTCCATCTCTGTCCCCTGTACCTCTCTGTCCCCCTGCTCACTCTTTCTGTCCGCTGTCCATCATCTGTCCCCCTCCCTTTCCTCCAGTCCCCCTATCCATCTCTGTCCCCTTGTCCCTGTCTCTCCTCTGTCCCCTCTCTCTTGGTCTCCTGCCCCCCTCTCCTCCCTCTGTCCCCCGGTCCCCCTCTCTGACCCTGTCCCTCTGTCTCTGTCTCTGTCCATGCCCCCCTCTCTGTCCCTGTCTCCCTCCCTGTCCCACTGCTCCCCCTCTGTTCCCCCGTCCCTCCTCTGGCCCTGTCCGTCTGTCCCTGTCCCTCAGCCTCTGCCTCTCCTCGTTTCTGACATTCTCTGTGTCAGCCTATCTCTCTGTCTCTTTCCTCGCTCTATCTCTGTCATTCTCTCACTGACTTTGCATATCCTTATCTATACGTCTCTGTGTCTAACATTCTCTCCCTGACTCTGTCTATATCTATTTCTCTGTCTCGATCTTCATCTCTTTCTCTCTCTCTCTCTCTCTCTCTCTCTCTCTCTCTCTCTCTCTCTCTCTCTCTCTCTCTCTCTCTCTCTCTCTCTCTCTCTCTCCTTACATACATACATACATACATACATACATACATACATACATACATACATACATACATACATACATACATACGTACATACATACATACATTTATTTAACACATGTGGTTGACAACCAACCTCACACAGTACACCTCCCACAGTAACCCCAGCACCAACCTCCCACAGGTACAAAATGAAGCCATGAGAATTATCTTAGGATGCCCAAGAAATGCTATGATTGAGAAAATCAGGATGGAGTTGAATCTGCAGAGTATTGGGGATAGAATTGCAGAGATAAATGTAGCTTCTGCCATTAGATTAATGAGAGGTGGGGGAGCTAATGAATTGGTCCTCTCAGTTCAAAAGGTGGGAAGTACTGAACAATGTATGATGAAGAAAAGAGCATATATGAATACCTTATGTTCTAATGTTATTAAGTATGATGTTATTTCAGAGTGTATTGCTGTGCCCAAGAGAAAATTTACACCACCATGGGAGGATTGTAATGTAGATGTAGTAATTACTCCCTTGCAAAAGAAAAAAAGTATGTATGAAATAGGAGAGCTGAGGGCAACATATGATTGTATAATTAGAAAATTGCCTACAGAAAACACTCTACTACATGTATATTGTGATGGGTCAGTAGCTAGGGATGGGAAGGCAGGATGTATATTGTGATGGGTCAGTAGCTAGGGATGGGAAGGCAGGATGTATATGTTCTTAACATTCTGAAACCTATATTGTTTGCTGATGATACTACACTCATCTACTCCAACCCCAACCCACATACACTAAATACTGTAATGTTGTTAATAATGAACTAAAAAAAGTCCACTTATGGATGTCAACCAACAAACTAACACTTAACATAGAAAAGACCTACTACATCTTATTTGGAAGCAAATCTACAAATGCAATTCAGCTTCAGATGACAATGTAAACATTAGCAATAACAATGATGGAAAGTTTCTTGGTCTATTCTTAGACAAGAGACTCAACTTCAGTACCCACATACAACACATAACTAAGAAAGTCTCTAAAACAGTTGGTATACTCTCCAAAATCAGATATTATGTACCTAACCCTGCTCTCATCTCTCTATATTATACACTAATCTATCCCTATCTCAACTATGGTATCTGTGCATGGGGTTCAACCACTGCAAACCACCTCAAGTCCATCATCACCCAGCAAAAATCTGCTATCAGAATAATATCAAATTCTGCTTTCAGACAACACTCAGCCCCCTTGTTTAACTCCCTAAACATGCTAAACATAATCTCACTCCATAAATTCTCTTGTGTCAACTACATTTACAAAACTCTGTTCTTAAATGCAAATCCTGCTCTGAAACTCTTCCTGGACAGATGTAATAGGACCCATTATCACCACACCAGAAATAAATATCTCTTTCATATCCCCAGAGTTAAACTTGTATAAATAAATAAATAAATAAATAAATATGTTTATTCAGGTAAGGTACATACATACAAGTAATGTTACATTAATGGATCGATATATAGAGCTAGTACATACAATGCCTAAAGCCACTATTACGCAACGCGTTTCGGGCAGGAAAAACATTAATATCTAGAACTTAATACTAATTGAGCATAAAGAATAAAATGTGTTGAGAACAAATACAAATAAAGATAAAAAAAAGAGGGAACATGACTGAAAAAGCAGCACAAATACAATAGGTTGACAAACAGTGTTGATTAAAAAAAAAAAAAAAATAACAGACATGGGTTGACAATAGAGGGGTAAGGTAGGTTAGTGAATTTATTAGGTAGTGTTTAATTTTTATCTTAAACTGGTTGAGAGAGGTACAGTCTTTAACATGGTTGGGAAGATCATTCCACATTCTGGGTCCCTTGATTTGTAGAGCATTTCTAGTTTGATTAAGTCGTACTCTTGGAATATCAAAACTGTATTTATTTCTGGTGTGGTGCTCATGGGTTCTGTTACAACCTTCAATGAAGCTTTTGAGCTTATATGTATGTATTTGTAATGTATGTATGTAAACAATGTATTTATTATCATTTATCAATTCTGATAGAAATTACCTACTTAAAATTATCTGTTAGATTAAGGACCTGCCTGAAACGCTGCGCATACTAGTGGCTTTACAAGATTGTAAATACTGTACTATTCAATGTATTCTCACAACCCCAATGTACCTACTTGTATATATATAAATAAAATAAAATAAAATATTGTGATGGGTCAGTAGCTAGGGATGGGAAGGCAGGATGCAGTATGCCAAACTGAATTCGTGCGCCCCTTGAGGGACTTGAAGTAGAGGGATAGGGATCACAGGATAAGTATGGGTTGCACAAACTACTGGTAACAGGATGAGTATGGGTTGCACAATTAATTACTACAAAGTGGTTGAGTATGGGGTGCACGTAAATGAAGACTCCCAAGAAGCAAATCAGAGATCAGCCTAAGCTTCATCTTGAGGCAAAGCTCAATGCCTTAAGCCATATTGATGCTCTGTCCACAGAGCATTCTCTCTCTCAAATCATAATAGTACACTAATGGTTCCCTACACCACCCCTCAGGTGCAGCTGCAGCAGGCTTGGGTGACATGATGACTATGGGGTGCACAATAAACTAACACTCACAGAATGAGTATGGGCTGCACAATAAGCTACCTCTCACAAGATTAGTAATAAAGAAACATTAATTTTTTGGGTAGGGTGACTGAAACTCATCCTGGGGTAAAAATGTTTATTTAAATTTATTATAGTTAAATGAATTTAGTAAATTATTCCATATATTGTATTATAAGTGAATTGACACTAAACTATAAATGATACTAATAAGGTTTTAAAAATGAAAAACAGTAAAAATCCTTCATGTAAGATATGGAAGTTGAAAAGTAAATTAACTGTAAACTAAATTATAAACTGTAGACATAATATAAAGTATTATAAGTAAAATACCTATAAACTACCAAATAATAAGGTGTAAGGAACCATTTCTATTGTTTGTCCTTTTTTACCTGTTTCCTCAGGTATTTTAAAATTCCCATTCCGTTGTTACTACACTGTTTTCCTGGTGTAGTTCCCTGTGGTTCAAATTTTACTACTTGTACTTCTTGCTGTTTCTGAATGATTGCTAATGGTAGCCCTTGTTGCACCTGCGGAACTTTTTGTAAATGTTCCACCTGCGGAACTTTTTGTACTTGTTGAATTTCTTGCACCTGCGGTACTTTTTGGACTTTATGCACCTGCTGCACTTGTAGCTCGTCAGGATTTTTTTCCAAGGCATTATCGCTATCACCTTCTGATCCTAATGTAAGTTTATCTGCATCAAGCTTCCTTGTGCGTGCTGGAAAAAAAATAAAAATAAAAAATAAAAAATTTTGAAATGGAAGATCCTGTGTAACAAATTTAATCAGTTACTATGATCGAGCCGCAGAAATTTTACAGGAAAGATATGGTTGGGTTGACTGCATCTATCTGGACCTAAAAGAGGCATTCAACAGAATTCCACATAAGAGTTTGTTCTGGAAACTGGAACATATTGGAGGGGTGACAGGTAAGCTTCTAACATGGATTAAAAAATTTCAAACTGATAGAAAAATGAGGGCAGTAATCAGAGGCAATGTATTGGACTGGAGAAATGTCACGAGTGGAGTACCACAGGGTTTAGTTCTGGCATTCATGGATAAATAATAAATAAATTGTTCATGATTTTTTTAGACAAAAGCTAGAATATGCAGCAGTTGTATGGTGCCCATATCTTAAGAAGTACATGTACAAACTTGAAATGATACAAAGACGTCATGGGTGTCATAGGGGCCCCAGCACACTGGTTTGCTAAAGGGCCCTTAATGCTGTCGAGACCTTATGGGCCCTTGGACCCATTACGTTAAGACATAGTGCTGTATTGGGCCACACACTTTTTGCCATATACATCAATGACAGAGATGATTGAATTGAAATTATATATATATATATATATATATATATATATATATATATATATATATATATATATATATATATATATAAATATCTTTGATATCCCCAGAGTCAAAGTTATTCTGTGTAAATACACTATGCAAATAAAGGGACCTTGTCTATGGAACTCACTCGCTAACAAATTTAAAAACTGTCCAACTTCTGCCATTTTAAAAAATAAAACCAAAAAGTACCTAAATTTTTTCTTGATAGTTTCCTAACTAGTGTATTAAACTCGCACTGTATCTTATGAAATCCAATGCCAGAATATATGTGCCTAAACCATACAACTTTTCCATTGTAATCATTGCTATCACCTTATATCATGATTGTTATATTGAATGCATATCTTACTATATTATACCTTGAAATATTCCTCAAATTATGCTACAATTTATATGTTGATAACCCTCAAATTTTACTTTAATGTACATAGTAATCTTTGTGATACTTTCTTACAATGTACCAGCCAATTTTTTTCCATTTAAGCTTTAAATTGCCTATTTAAAATTATCTGTTAGATTAAGGACCTGCCCAAAACACTGTGTGCTAGTGGCTTTACAAGAATGTAAAAACATCAATGCTATGTACTCTCATAATCCCAGTGTGCTAACTTGTATATAAATAAATAAACAAATAGTATGTAAGTACTGTACAGCATTATTCATGTTGATTCTATACCTTATCAAGCAAGTTCAGCATAAGAAGAATACAAATGAATACAACAGATGTAGACAAACTTCAATACCTGATTTTCAATCCTTCGTAGAACCCGGCTTGCTGTATTTCGTTCTAAAGCCTTCTTGCCTTTAAGTAGAAAACGGGCTTCCTCTTCTTTCTTCATTAATTCTCTACTGTTTCGGAAGTCACACTGGCAGAACTTGCAAACATTGCTTCGGACATGCACACATTGTTTGCAGTTTGTGCATCTCCTCAAGAATTTTCCCTGAAGACCTGAAGGAAATAGTTTCTAATAAAATACTTATATTCAAATGACCTATGCTGCAAAAATTATAAGTTAAATTGTTGTTAAAATGTACTACAGTAATTAAATATATTATTTAAATTATGAAATAATCTACATTAACACTAGTGAGAGCAATGTTAAAAATTTTAGGACTGCATCTGGAAATAACTTTAATTTTGGATGTGATTAACCATGCTGTAACTCGTATAACAAAACTGAGAGGAGTTGAATCCAACAGCCTGATTGACCAGGCTGTTAATTTCAAGCGAATACTATATTATTGGAAGAAAAAAAAATTATATATATATATATATTAATCAATATTGTAACTTTTTTTGTGTAATGACGTTTTCAAATAAAGTTAGATAAATATACACACATACCAAAAGAATAAGGGTGGTAGGAGAAGAAAATATGAAAGTGTTCAGTGAGGATCCACAAGGTCTTCTCTGAGTACTCTTTATTTTCTTCTCCGAGGCTATGGGTCCCTACACTTGCACCAGAGGTGGTACCCCTCATATATATATATATATATATATATATATATATATATATATATATATATATATATATATATATATATATATATATATATATATATATATGACAGTGTCAGATTCACCACCACCATCAAACACCACCAGCACCATACACCACCAGCATCATACACCAACAGCACCATACACCACCAGCATCATACACCACCAGCATCATACACCACCAGCATCATACACCATCAGCATCATACATCACCAGCATCATACACCATCAGCATAATACACCACCAGCATCATACACCATACACCACCAGCACCATACACCACCAGCACCATACACCACCAGCACCATACACCACCAGCATCATACACCACCAGCACCATACACCACCAGCACCATACACCACCAGCATCATACACCATCAGCATCATACACCATCAGCATCATACACCATCATACTCCACCAGAATCATACACCACCAGCATCATACACCACCAGCATCATACACCATCAGCATCATACACCATCAGCATCATACACCATCAGCATCATACACCATCAGCATCATACTCCACCAGCACCATACACCACCAGCACCATACACCACCACCATGTCAAATGGACAGTGTTAACAAAATTATTCCCACATACTCCGTCACTATGTGATGGAGTACACATAGAACAGGGGACTGTAACAAATGTTCTAGCATAAAACTTTGTACAGTTTAGTAATTCCTTACCATTTGATGTACTAGGTAGATCCATGTTTGGTGAAGTTTTATAGCTGGAGCTGGAAGATCCTGTCGAGATGACTTCTTCAAAGAGAATAGCTTCAACACATTGTGTCTTGAGTCTTCCAGTACTTGGCCTACAGTTACCAGATCTGATTTACAGAAACTAGTGAACTATGGAGATAAGATTGTTAATAATATACTTTTTTTGAGATTCATATGACTTGCAGCTTAAAAACCAACCTTATTTTAAAATAGTACACTAAAGTACATAGCAAATTGCGAAATTCGTAGTTTTTTAACTACTTTAAAGCTAAATTCTCAAGCTTTGAAAATAAGCACAATTTGCTATTTTAAGCGGAATCTGGCAACTCTGATTTAGCATGTAAACATTGACTTGCATTCACAATGTAGTTATTTATTTTTCAACAATTTAAAACGAGTTATGAAAATACACACATTGGTACATTATTGCAAAGGCACTATACTATATATATATATATATATATATATATATATATAAATTGTTGCAAGTCGAGCAACAAATATTTTACATTGAACAACAAATGAGATTGGAAAAGCAGTATTGCCAAAATAGACCCCAGACACACCCTGTGGGTAGTAATGGACCCCCATACCGACCCTATGAGGGGTAGTGGACCCCATAATAACACTATGGGCGATAGTGGACACTATACAAACACTATGGGCGGTAGTTGACTTCATAGAGACCCTGTGGGCGGTAAGGGACCCCCTATCGACCCTGTGGGCGGCAGTGGACCCCCTATCGATCCTGTGGGCGGCAGTGGACCCCCTACCGACCCTGTGGGCGGCAGTGGACCCCTACCGAACGTGTGGGCGGCAGTGGACCCCCTACCGACCCTGTGGGCGGCAGTGGACCCCCTATCGATCCTGTGGGCGGTAGTGGACCCCCCCCATATCGACCCTGTGGGCGGCAGTGGACCCCCTATCGATCCTGTGGGCGGCAGTGGACCCCCTACCGACCCAGTGGGTGGCAGTGGACCCCCTGCCGACCCTGTGGGCGGTAGTGGACCCCTACCGACCCTGTGGACGGTAGTTGACTTCATAACGACCCTGTGGGCGGTAGTGGACCCCATACCGACCCTGTGGGTGGCGGTGGACCCCATACCGACTCTGTGGGCGGCAGTGAACCCTATATACTAATCCTGTGGGCGATACTGTACCCTATAGTCATCCTGTGGGGGCAATGGATGCCATACATATCCAGTGGGTGTTATTGTACCCCATACTTATTCTGTGGGTGGTTGGAGCCCCATACCCATCCTGTGGGTTATAGTGGACCCCATACTCATCCTGTGGGTGGTATTGGACCCCATACCTATCCTGTGGGTGGTTGTGAGCCCATACCCATCCTGTCGGTGGTAGTGGACGCAATACACATCCAGTGGATGGTATTGGATCCCATACCCTTCCTGTGGGTGGAAGTGATCCCCATACCATTCCTGTGGGTGGATGTGACCCCCATACTCATCCTGCGGGTGTTATTGGACCCCTTACCCACCTAACAGGTGGTAGTGGACCCTATACTAATCCTATAGTTTCCAATAATCCACACCATACCATCCTGTTTGCAGTAGTTTACCCTATATACATTCCAACATAACATCGTTTTCTGTTAGCGTTCCTACAAAACATTCTTTAAAGATTTCTAAAGCACAAACTATGGTATATAATATTGATTGGTGAAGCACTTATTCTATGTAATAATTTATTGTGCTTATTATAATTTACTAAGAACAACTAATATTTCTCAAAACAAAACTACGAGCCTTCAATAGGATGTAGCTGATCTGTAATATTATAAGAGCATGGACAATAGTAGGTGAATTTCACAACCCATGTGGGACCTGAAAACTACAATTTTCGTTATAATTGAACCAATCACGACTATTCAGCTATCTACGTTGATGGACGAGTACTGTGAGACGTAAATTGGTACGTGAGGAAGAGTTTGAGCCTTGGTAAAAAAGTTAACTGGGAATATATCACATATGTACTAAATCACATTCCACATATTGACTTTAAGCACTAGTCATATATGTACTGTCTTGTGTGAGAACGGGTTGCGAGTCCCATCTACCCGGAGCAGCTGGTTTTAAGGCGCCAGAGGCAGTATGCCCTCGCCCCTTCTCCTGTCGGTAAAAGCAGTTCCGCCGGACTTAAAGACTAAGCCACCCGTGCAGGCCAGGAGTTGGACTTGGTTGTCAGAGGCTATTGGAGACGCATGCCGTATAGGAGCATTTTATAGGTCATGGGAGCTCGTCCCCCATTACCACCCTCTGGCTATGACAACCCCTTGGAACCTTGGAAGCAGCCCGTAGCAGCTGTCTAACACCTAGGTACCTATTTATTGATAGGCGAACAGGTGCATTAGGGTGAAAGAAACTCTGCACATTTGCACTACACTAGACTACAATTTTGTGTAATGTGTAATTTGTTCATCTACCCATTTGTTTTTGCCTCCTCCGTGGATCGAACCCGAAACCTTTGGACTACGAATCCCGAGCGATGTCCACTGAGCCGTCAGGACCTCTCTGCCGGCCGGGGAGAGGGGAGGGCTAGAGGGGAGTGGGGGCAAGAGGGGAGGGAGTGGGGCAAGAAGAGGGGGGGGTCAGGTGACTAATTTACTGCGAGGTACTGAGGTGTGTGAGCCAGCGGAGGTGACAGGCTGGTGGTGGCGTCTCCGCCGACCACCAGAGTCGTGTAGAGGGAGAGAATCATGGTGATGCTCAAGGGCGTCCTCAGTAGACGGCCAGGGAGGCTGACCAACAGTTCCTTGCACGGAGCTCCGTGAGGTGGTCCAAGGAGCTCTGTGAGGTGGTCCACGGAGCTCTGTAAGGTGGTCCACAGAGCTCTGTGAGGTAGTTCACAGAGCTCTGTGAGGTAGTTCACAGAGCTCTGTGAGGTGGTCCACGGAGCTCTGTAAGGTGGTCCACAGAGCTCTGTGAGGTGGTCCACGGAGCTCTGTAAGGTGGTCCACAGAGCTCTGTAAGGTGGACCACAGAGCTCTGTGAGGATGGTCCACAGAGCTCTGTGAGGGTGGTCCACAGAGCTCTGTAAGGTGGTCCACAGAGCTCTGTAAGGTGGTCCACAGAGCTCTGTAAGGTGGACCACAGAGCTCTGTGAGGGTGGTCCACAGAGCTCTGTGAGGGTGGTCCACAGAGCTCTGTAAGGTGGTCCACAGAGCTCTGTGAGGGTGGTCCACAGAGCTCTGTGAGGTGGTCCACAGAGCTCTGTGAGGTGGTCCACAGAGCTCTGTGAAGTGGTCCACAGAGCTCTGTGAGGTGGTCCACAGAGCTCTGTGAGGTGGTCCACAGAGCTCTGTGAAGTGGTCCACAGAGCTCTGTGAGGTGGTCCACAGAGCTCTGTGAGGTGGTCCACAGAGCTCTGTCAGGTGGACCACAGAGCTCTGTGAGGGTGGTCCACAGAGCTCTGTGAGGGTGGTCCACAGAGCTCTGTAAGGTGGTCCACAGAGCTCTGTGAGGGTGGTCCACAGAGCTCTGTGAGGTGGTCCACAGAGCTCTGTGAGGTGGTCCACAGAGCTCTGTGAAGTGGTCCACAGAGCTCTGTGAGGTGGTCCACAGAGCTCTGTGAGGTGGTCCACAGAGCTCTGTGAAGTGGTCCACAGAGCTCTGTGAGGTGGTCCACAGAGCTCTGTGAGGTGGTCCACAGAGCTCTGTAAGGTGATCCACAGAGCTCTGTGAGGTGGTCCACAGAGCTCTGTAAGGTGGTCCACGGAGCTCTGTAAGGTGGTCCACAGAGCTCTGTGAGGGTGGTCCACAGAGCTCTGTGAGGTGGTCCACAGAGCTCTGTAAGGTGGTCCACAGAGCTCTGTAAGGTGGTCCACAGAGCTCTGTGAGATGGTCCACAGAGCTCTGTGAGGTGGTCCACAGAGCTCTGTGAGGTGGTCCACAGAGCTCTGTGAGGTGGTCCACGGAGCTCTGTGAGGGTGGTCCACAGAGCTCTGTGAGGGTGGTCCACAGAGCTCTGTGAGGTGGTCCACAGAGCTCTGTAAGGTGGTCCACGGAGCTCTGTAAGGTGGTCCACAGAGCTCTGTGAGGTGGTCCACAGAGCTCTGTGAGGTGGTCCACAGAGCTCTGTAAGGTGGACCACAGAGCTCTGTAAGGTGGACCACAGAGCTCTGTGAGGGTGGTCCACAGAGCTCTGTAAGGTGGTCCACAGAGCTCTGTGAGGGTGGTCCACGGAGCTCTGTGAGGTGGTCCACAGAGCTCTGTAAGGTGGTCCACAGAGCTCTGTGAGGGTGGTCCACAGAGCTCTGTGAGGGTGGTCCACAGAGCTCTGTAAGGTGGTCCACAGAGCTCTGTGAGGTGGTCCACAGAGCTCTGTAAGGTGGACCACAGAGCTCTGTAAGGTGGACCACAGAGCTCTGTGAGGGTGGTCCACAGAGCTCTGTAAGGTGGTCCACAGAGCTCTGTAAGGTGGTCCACAGAGCTCTGTAAGGTGGACCACAGAGCTCTGTGAGGTGGTCCACAGAGCTCTGTGAGGTGGTCCACGGAGCTCTGTGAGGTGGTCCACAGAGCTCTGTAAGGTGGTCCACAGAGCTCTGTGAGGGTGGTCCACGGAGCTCTGTAAGGTGGACCACAGAGCTCTGTAAGGTGGTCCACAGAGCTCTGTAAGGTGGTCCACAGAGCTCTGTAAGGTGGACCACAGAGCTCTGTGAGGTGGTCCACCGAGCTCTGTGAGGTGGTCCATCGTCAACTTTTCGTCACACTAAAACCACATTTTACATAGCGAACACTTCATAAGCCCGCACATTGTATAATGTTCTCCATGCATTCTGATCTCACAAACAAACTTACAGATCAAGTTTCATTAACAAAATAGTTTTCGAACGCCTCACCGAGTACCAGAGAAGGAGTACAGAGAACATATACGGCACGCATCGAGGCGATAAAGCACCTAAATTATTGGGATCGTCTCAAAGCTCTCCAAATGTACTCACTAGAAAGGAGACGAGAGAGAAATATCAAATATTATACATGTGGTATAATAATATACAGTAATATAAATGATATACATAAAAATTTGTTCCCATATATAAATTTATGAGAAAATCAACTGGAGCAATTAGTGACTCGAACTAATGATCAAGAAACTCTGGAGGGCCAAGTCCCAAGTCTACACAGTAAAATAACAACGTACTGGAGTGAACGATTTGGAAGAAAATGCAGAATAGAACCAGTGAAGAGCAGGTGGGAGGGGGGGGGGGGGGGGAGGCATAGGCACAATCAGAGAACACTGTATAAACATTAGAGGTCCACGGTTGTTCAACGTCCTCCCAGCGAGTATAAGAAATATTGCCGGAACAACCGTGGACATTTTCAAGAGAGAACTAGATAGTTTTCTTAAAGAAGTGCCGTACCAACCGGGCTGTGGTGGGTATGTGGGCCTGCGGGCCGCTCCAAGCAACAGCCTGGTGGACTTGGGGAGTAGAAGAACTCCCAGAACCCCATCAAGCAGGCCGCAGGGTCCTACCCCTGGTACAGAAGTAGGCAGCCATCAGTCATAAAAGACTAAGGAGTTGCGCTCTGGCTGTCGGTCTGGAGTGGCTTCTCCAGGGCGCAAAGCCAGGGTAGGTTGATATGGAGGAGAAACTGTTACCCAAGCAGCAGGTCACCTCTCTCCACGGCGCCGAAAGTCTCCAATGGAAAGGTAAACGCCAATACGATTGGTTTCAGCGCTGTCCCAGGAACTGTGAGCTCCGGAGCCCGATGGCAGCACAATTCAAAGGAATATCCGAATTAGTAACTGGGCATCCACAATGCAAGCCGAGTTGGTAGCAATACGGGTAACACTCGAAATTATTGACAACACTGAAGTAGACAGCTTAATTATTTCTGACTCCCTTTCCTCACTACGAGCAATAAACAGTTTGCAATCAAGTAATAACGTGCTTGTCTTGGAAGCTAGACGTAGATATATAAGAATACTTAGCAAGAGGGTAAATATAAAAATGTTGTGGATTCCTTCTCACATTGGCATGCAGGAACATGACAAAATTGACGCCCTTGCTAAGGCTGCAGTAAATAAAGACAGTATTGAACGGAATCTTGAGTTATCAAATAGGTCCCTTAAAAGTGTCATTAGACGAGAACTCCTGGATGGATTTGAAGAAAGTAGAACAGTGCAAACTGGAACTAGCAGGTCCATTGTTCATCACAATGAAATGTGTGAAGTAAAACATGTGTATGGGGCAAGTAACAAAGTAGTACTAACAGATGTTGTAGACTAACAAAGTAGACTAACAGATGTTGTCACAGCTCGTATAAGACTTGGCTACAAGTATCTCTGGCAGTTGGGCTTGTATAGGGATCTAGATGAAGTAAAGGGTAAAGTGTGTGGACGAAGACAGGGACACACACTCGAACACTATATCTTGGATTGTAGTAAAATTGAGCCATTTAGAGATAAATCTAAGCTCACTCTGTATGATAGGGCAACCTATCTTATTACCATGGATAAATTACCTGAAATCCTTGCACTGTATCCATATTTCGCTTCCAGTAGATAAACGACATATGAGATTAAGAAACAAGTATTGTATTGTGAAGACTAATAATAAACAGCAGCTCCCCTATGACTTTGTAATATCCCTATTGGTCAAACTATTATGTATTAGCGATAAGACCTACCATTAATATATGATTTACTGTAAATATGTAGCTCTTGAAATAGCACTTTCTCTGTAACTAGCTGACATTGTAACTATAAGGTGTGAAGGATAGATGAAATTGTTTATGTAATAATCTAAGATGAGGTCTGACAAAGACCTTTTGTGCCCTCTGTAATGTTTTTTGCGCTACCGCTCACAGGATGGGTATGGGGTGCACAATAAACTAGCCGCTTCCGGCGGCAAAAAAAAAACAAAAAAAAAACAATCGGAGTTGACTTCGGAAGTTGGTGAAAGAAGGTACAGGGACTCCAAACCCGGAGACCGCCGTGGTCGGGGCCGGAGAAGAACCACCCCATCAAGGGCAAAAACGACCCCAGCCTCCTGCAGCAGAGCCTGCGGGGCCGCACGAGCCCCAGGAGGTGGACTTCCGAGTCCCGCACCTACGGGTTCCTGACAGAGATCGTCACAGCCCTCTTTCACCCGAGGCCGGCTTCCTTCAAGACCAAGCAGAAGGAAGAATGATAATTAGTAATTACAACAATAATTGTTATAATTTTTATTATAATAATAATATAATTAATTAATAATTATTACCACCCCTGGTATATATACTATCATTAGATAGGCTAGTACGCAATAACACCTGGGGACACTGACAGTGCCTGTGTAAGGACTGGCTTCACCAGTGGGCGTGACCTGGGGTCAGGCTGACCTGTGCTATTCACAACTTACCCTTCCGGAGGGACACTGGGGACCACGAGCCGGTGTTTTCTTTACTGTCAAGGAGAGTAGCGTGGAAGAATTGAAGTAATGGCTGAGATTCACATTGATGAAGAAATTGGATTACACGCTGAACTGATACACAGACAAGCAATTGCTATTGATTCGACTCCTTACCTTGAGAGAAGGTGAAAGCGTCTGGCGAACTGTAGGACTGTTAACTCCTTTTCACCAGCGGTTGTCTGCCTCAGTGGTCGTCAAGAGCTGACCCGGCAGCCCGTCCTCCAAACAAAGATCCAAAAGTGATTTCATCCACCCGCCAAACCCTCAGCTGTTTATGAATGAAAAACGGTTTACACACGACTCACAACTGCTGACGTTCGAACATATCCGGAACAAGTGCTTCACTGACGAATTTTGTTCGAATCACAACGCTATAAATGCTTCACCCACGTACTACAAATACAAATAATCGCCAACAGAACCTAAACACCTGACCTAACCTATCCTATGCCTATATATACACAATATGCCAATATACTATAATATTAATTTATACTTGAGAAAATTCCCGTTTTGAATGAACAGCATGTTAAAATTTATGAATGCGTCTGTGGGGTTGACCGCTGAATGTAATGGACTTGAGTCGAGGACGGGTTGGACCCGGTCATCTTAACAATAAGCGAGACAAGCCATACATATTTCAGCCCGTCCTCATCAACAAAGGGCAAATGCTATGTAATCCAGCCGCCAAGCTTCCTGTTTATGAAAGAAAAAATATTATTCACAACATATATTCAGGATAGGTTCGTTAAAGTAGCGGCTACCATTAAGACACATTCATCAATTTTTAAGAATTGTGCGTTAACAAGAAAAATTTGTTCCAATATATAAATTTATGATAAAATCAACTGGAGTAAATAGTGACTTGAACTAATGATCAAGAAACTCACAGCAACGAACCTTACCTCTCTACCACCAAGATCCTTGACAGTTTCGCCAGGAACTAGAATATATATATATATATATTTAGCTTTACAAGGTGACAGCCTTCCCGGCTTGGTGCCTTCTTTTGATAATTACTTACTTTACAAGGTGAGCCTTACCAGCGTGCATAGCGGCGCTCTTCACAATACTGCTAAAGCTGAAAAGGAGGTCAAACATGTAAGGTGAGCAAATGCACCCTTGAGTTAGACACTGTGAATTATCTAGCGTGTTCAACAAGGTGATTCAGAGTTAAAACATTGGCTTCCTATGACTGTGGTTCTGATGGTTTTATTGACATTTTTCTTTATGAAACTACAAAAATGAATCGTGTATGTGTCATTACTTTTCTCTATGTTTCCTGTGCATGGTACATTACCAACAAGCTGAGATATCCCTGTTAGTTCCAGTCTCAGAACACCGTAGTCTCTTCATCGTATCTCATGAATTATATAGCAATTGCTCTCAACGCTGCTATAAACAAAACAATTTCATATTAAACAACATATTTTGATGAACTCCAAGTTGAATTTTCTCACACGGAAAACGTCTTGACCATTTTTGGGGGGTTTAACTACCCGGGGAAACTATTTACTAGTACTCATCTTTGCCTCGCCTCTATAGCAGGCAATTCAAGCACACATATATGCACAAATGAAGAGCGGAAGAAAATGTTGTCACTGACCTTGCAAGGGGGAACAATGTCAGCGTGTGGAGGCGTGGCTCTCCTGAGAGGTATAAGAGGCAGCGCTGCCTTCAGCAGGCCACAGTCGGCCTAGAGATCCTCCAGAGCCATGAAGACCCTGGTGAGTTATCCGCGTGCTGACACAGGCTTCACCATTATGTAGGTTACAGGCCTTACAGGCCTCCACAAAATAATTATTCCAAGCTCTCCTTGGGACATATTTTCAATTTTCCTTATAAAAAAACTTACTGAGCTGCCATGACAAACTCTCATACGTTGACGCTTAAGTAATTTTGACATAAAACCGTGAATTAACTTTTGTATTGATCCATCAGGTGGTTGCTGCCGTCCTGGCCGCCTTCTGCTTGGTGGCCACAGATGCTGAGCCTTCCCCAGATGCTGAGCCAGGCTTCCTTGGAGGCTACCGTGGCCACAATGTAGGCTTCCTTGGCGGTTACGGTGGAGGCTATGGTGGAGGCTATGGCTACCGCGGAAAGAGGAGTGCTGAGCCTTCCCCAGATGCTGAGCCAGGCTTTCCTTGGAGGCTTACCGTGGCCACAATGTAGGCTTCCTTGGAGGCTACGGTGGAGGCTACGGTGGAGGCTACGGTGGAGGCTATGGCTACCGCGGAAAGAGGAGCGCTGAGCCTTCCCCAGATGCTGAACCAGGTTTCCTTGGAGGCTTTCGTGGCCACAATGTAGGCTTCCTTGGCGGCTACGGTGGAGGCTATGGTGGAGGCTATGGCTATCGCGGAAAGAGGAGTGCTGAGCCTTCCCCAGATGCTGAGCCAGGCTTCCTTGGAGGCTACCGTGGCCACCACCTCGGAGGCTTCGGCAGAAGCTACGGATACTTCGGTTGAACATAATGGCTTCCCACGTCCAAACTCCTCCATTTAGTGACTGTCACGAGTAAGAACCCTTAAATAAATAAATACATATCTTATTGCAAAACATTATTATCCCAGACATTAGTTATCCCATAATTATCCTAGTTTATTGCAAATTGCAATTTGCAATAAAGCTGGAATCGACCCAAAAGGGTTGTGAATATACATTGAAAATATGGAACAGATCCTTGAGGGACCGGAGCGCCACAGAGCTAGAGGTTAGAGGGCTAGATGTACTCTAGATTAAGACATGACGGTAAGGTTATGATCAGGAGAAAACTTCCCTGACAGTGTGATTGTGTAGCACCTTGGAGATCGGAGCTGGGATGGGAGACAGGAGTGAAGGAAATGTCTCTATAACAACTTGCAACATCGGGAGATCGAATGTTGACCTGCAAGAAATCGTCGATGTGCCGAGTAGTCCTCGTGGATGGCCCCGGAACCTAATCAACAGGAGCGGAACTGGAAGTACCAGGAACTGGGTAACGAGGATCTGAACCTGTATAGGGACACCCAACACTGGATCAGAACGAGTATAGGGACACCCAACACTGGACCAGAACGAGTATAAGGACACCCAACACTGGACCAGAACGAGTATAGGGACACCCAACACTGGACCAGAACGGGTATAGGGACACCCAACACTGGATCAGAACGGGTATAAGGACACCCAACACTGGATCAGAACGGGTATAAGGACACCCAACACTGGATCAGAACGGGTATAAGGACACCCAACACTGGATCAGAACGGGTATAAGGACACCCAACACTGGACCAGAACGGGTATAAGGACACCCAACACTGGATCAGAACGGGTATAAGGACACCCAACACTGGATCAGAACAGGTATAAGGACACCCAACACTGGATCAGAACGGGTATAAGGACACCCAACACTGGATCATAACGGGTATAAGGACACCCAACACTGGATCAGAACGGGTATAAGGACACCCAACACTGGATCAGAACGGGTATAAGGACACCCAACACTGGATCAGAACGGGTATAGGGACACCCAACACTGGACCAGAACGAGTATAGGGACACCCAACACTGGATCAGAACGGGTATAGGGACACCCAACACTGGACCAGAACGGGTATAAGGACACCCAACACTGGACCAGAACGGGTATAAGGACACCCAACACTGGACCAGAACGGGTATAAGGACACCCAACACTGGACCAGAACGGGTATAAGGACACCCAACACTGGATCAGAACGGGTATAGGGACACCCAACACTGGACCAGAACGGGTATAAGGACACCCAACACTGGATCAGAACGGGTATAAGGACACCCAACACTGGATCAGAAAGGGTATAAGGACACCCAACACTGGACCAGAACGGGTATAAGGACACCCAACACTGGATCAGAACGGGTATAAGGACACCCAACACTGGATCAGAACGGGTATAAGGACACCCAACACTGGATCAGAAAGGGTATAAGGACACCCAACACTGGATCAGAAAGGGTATAAGGACACCCAACACTGGATCAGAAAGGGTATAAGGACACCCAACACTGGATCAGAAAGGGTATAAGGACACCCAACACTGGATCAGAAAGGGTATAAGGACACCCAACAACACTGGACCAGAACGGGTATAGGGACACCCAACACTGGATCAGAACAGGTATAAGGACACCCAACACTGGATCAGAACAGGTATAAGGACACCCAACACTGGATCAGAACAGGTATAAGGACACCCAACACTGGATCAGAACGGGTATAAGGACACCCAACACTGGATCAGAACGGGTATAAGGACACCCAACACTGGATCAGAACGGGTATAAGGACATCCAACACTGGATCAGAAAGGGTATAAGGACACCGGACATTTGCAATCAAGGATAAGGTCTGAATTGTATGAATAATAAGTTCCTGTGGCGCAGTGGTAAAACGCTCGCTGGTCGCTTTGCGAGTGCCTTGTCCTGGGTTCGTATCCTGGCCGGGGGTAGGATTGACTGGGTGCCAATCCTTAACTATAGCCTCTGTTCACCCAGCAGTGAATAGGTACCTGGTTGTTAAACGATTTAGCGGGTCGTATTTCGGGGA
The DNA here is from genome assembly GCF_040958095.1 of Procambarus clarkii. Lineage (NCBI taxonomy): Eukaryota > Metazoa > Arthropoda > Malacostraca > Decapoda > Cambaridae > Procambarus > Procambarus clarkii. The sequence goes on from NC_091229.1 coordinate 17,973,665, forward strand.
AAATTAGGATTAAGGACTTGTTCGAAACTGCCATGCATGCCAGAAACTGTACAGGAATGTAAGAACTCATATCTATATAAATTGTTTTGTGCATAAGGCCAATGTCGTTAATGATGTAAAATAGATGAACGGTATACACATTGTAGAGCGATTACATATTACATATCTTTAATACACTCAGAAATCACAACAGCGTGATATATCAAATGAACAAATCCACAAAGGCCGTGATGATGGTTCGAACGCACGTCCAGGATGATCCCAGACGCGCCGTAATCGACTATTCCACGACATGGTAAAAACAAATTGCAACCGGGAGTGTTCCTGCTCTCACACGGATCAAGCAGTCTCTCCGAGACACCAACCGGGATTTTACACGATTCTCCCATTTACTCAGGCACAGTCAACAAGCTGTTTATGCACTATGAGTCTTGAAATATTTTTACTTATTTTGGTAATAAAAATCCATTGATCTCAACAAGCACATGGATTCATTTTAACTGAATTCCCATTATAAAAATAAATCTTCAAGGAGAGGATAAATTATGTTTGCCATTTATGAATATTTTTGTTTATTAGATTCTAAACATATGACAGTCGCACGTGGGAAGCCACTGTGGTCAACCGTAGTACCCAAATCTTCCTCTGTAGGCTCCCCCGTGGTGTCCAATGACGCCTCCACGGTAACCTCCAAGGAAGCCTGGTTCAGCATCTGGGGAAGGCTCAGCGCTCCTCTTTCCACGGTAGCCATAGCCTCCACCATAGCCTCCACCGAAGCCGCCAAGGAAGCCTACATTGTGGCCACGGTAGCCTCCAAGGAAGCCTGGCTCAGCATCTGGGGAAGGCTCAGCACTCCTCTTTCCGCGGTAGCCATAGCCTCCACCGTAGCCTCCAAGGAAGCCTACATTGTGGCCACGGTAGCCTCCAAGGAAGCCTGGTTCAGCATCTGGGGAAGGCTCAGCACTCCTCTTTCCGCGGTAGCCATAGCCTCCACCGTAACCGCCAAGGAAGCCTACATTGTGGCCACGGTAGCCTCCAAGGAAGCCTGGTTCAGCATCTGGGGAAGGCTCAGCATCTGTGGCCACCAAGCAGAAGGCGGCCAGGACGGCAGCAACCACCTGATGGATCAATAGAAAGTTAATTCACGGTTTTATTTCAAAATTACTTAAGCGTCAACGTATGCGAGTTTGTCATAACAGCTCAGAAAGTTTTTATTTAAGGAAAATTTAAAATTTGTCTCAGGGAGAGCTTGGAATAATTATTTTGTGGAGGCCTGTAAGGCCTGTAACCTACATAATGGTGAAGCCTGTGTCAGCACGCGGATAACTCACCAGGGTCTTCATGGCTCTGGAGGATCTCTAGGCCGACTGTGGCCTGCTGAAGGAAGCGCTGCCTCTTATACCTCTCAGGAGAGCCACGCCACCACACGCCGACATTGTTCCCCCTTGCAAGGTCAGTCACAACTTTTTCTTCCGCTCTTCATTTGTGCATATATGTGTGTTTGATTTGCTTGCTATAGAGGCGAAGCTCCTCGACTAGTCATTGATTGCCTGTAAGTAGGTACATAATAGAAATCTGCTTGAAAACTTGTTTGGAAAGGAGTGATCACTGTGAATGCTGCTGGCCTTTGAGTTTCTGGTGGAAGAGAGAAGTTGATGGATAGAATCATGAGGTAGAAGTTTAATATATCGAAGGGAGAAATATGAAGAAGTGAGAGATGTTCTGTAAGGAATTAATTGCGTGAGACACAAAACGCACAGTGAAGACTACAAAGGACGCGCTGAACTTCCTGATCAAAACATTGTGAAGAACAGTCGACGAGGTTTTTGTCGCCCAATGAAAGAACATTGAAAGGTGTTGGATATACCCATTTTTAACCATTGGTGCCGGGAATAAACACGAGATCTCAGAAAACCTACAGCAGTAGCAGAACTGCTGAGAGCAAAGACTTGTGCCACAGAACCATAAGGGAATCCTTCAGAGAGAGAAGAAAGAAGCATAAAGATAATTTGAAATTAACATAGGAGACTGAGCCCAAACTCGACAGTCACATAACGACAGAAACAACAATAAAGAAACAAATAATGAAATATAACACAGTTCAGGACATTCAATGGGAGTCCCAGGAGGTCTTTACAATAGAGCAAAGAAAACATACCTGAATTGAATATAATAACTTTCAACCAAATAGCACTAGTGACCGTCGAGACAACTAGTGATGAAATAAGGGCAAAATATCGGAACTCTATGCTGATAATATTGAACCGAACTCAAGCTACCAAGTAGTGGAAGGAATCCTCCCGGAACCGGCCAGAGGTAAAGAGCAGGACCTGGATAAGACAACGATTTACGACACCACTTACGAACCATCTTTTCTCAATCTTTGGCGGCTTTGTTTATATTTATTAAACAGTTTAAGTGGATCGAAACTTTCCAGTCAAATGCTGTTATTGGTATAAAGAGCCTCCTAGTGCTTCCGAGCTCACAAACTGTTTAATATATAATAAAGAAAGCCGCCAGAGATTGAGAAAAGATGTACAGGTTCATAAGTATTTGCTTTACTTCCTAATGGCCTGGAAATTAACATCACACGGAACCTGTCTTTTCGAAGTTACTACATTAAACGACTAATATCAGCTGCATATGCAAATTTGGCGAAAAAAACATCTACTATTATAAATCTAAATAATGAGTAATTCGGAATTTTGTATGTTAAAGCTTATCTCGTAGAATATTGTTTAGCTGGTACAGGTCCAGAGGTGTGCCACCAGAATAGTGCCAGAGTTGAGAGGCATGTGTTACGAGGAAAGACCCGTTAACATCAATTGAAGATAAAAGAATCGAGGGAGACGTGATCACCACATGCAAAATTATCAGGACAATTGACAGTGTAGACAAGAACACACCATCTCATTATTTCTTATGTTTTTCTTCTTTGTCGAGGGAAGTTTAAAAATGAACTCTCCAAAGTTCATTTTCACACTATTATGGTCTGACGGCTAGGGAGGCGTTTAACAAGGCACTCCTTACATTTTCAAAGACAAATTCTCCATACTCTGCCAAAGCTTACATTTGCTTGGGGTGAGGTGGAACAGGACGTGATTGTGATGTAGAAGTGGATGAATGGCATAATGGATATTAATAGGCCATTGAATCCCTATGTTCTTGCTTCAACTTTTTCTGTGCTTGTTCGGGGTCTTGATGTGGGTAGAATGTAATTATGTGTTAACTGGCTGTTGATTGTTGGTTTTAACTTTTTGATGTGAGGTCCTCGCTGATGTCGAGTCTGTTGTCGTCATACCTGTCCATTATTTCTGTGTTGCTTGTTAAGATTTCTCTGGTGATGGTCTGGTTGTGTAAGGAGATTAATTCTCCTTGATGGAGCCCCTGTTGCTTGTGCATTGTTAATCGCCTAGAAAGAGACGTTGTTGTCTTGCCTATATATTGAGATGTATGGAGCTGACAGTCCCCAAGTGAGCATGTGAAGGGAGAGACGACGTTGGTCTCTTTTAAGGCGTTCTGTTTAGTGTCTAGAGAGTTGTACCTAATGTATTAATAAGAAAAGTCTTCTTATTTTTTGTAGTAAATTGTTAATTGTATATTATGATTTGTGTCTGGGGGGATAAGGTTCCTATCAATATTATCTTTCAGGACACTTTCCTCCTTTTTATGAATCAGTCGAAAAGAAGTTCCTGTAAAACACTCTAATAGGAGGTAGAGATGCTGTGTTGGTTGACTATTCATGGGTTGCATGGCGTGTCACCTTTCTTTTAATGACGTCTTCAACATAACAGTTAGAGAAGCCATTATTGACTAGGCCCTGACTTACTCTTCAGAGTTCCTCGTCAACCTGCTTCCAACCAGAACTGTGAGTGAGAGCTCGGTCGACGTAAGCGTTCACAACACTCCGGTTGTACCTGTCCGAGCTGTCACTATTAGCATTTAGGCACATTCCTATGTTCGTTTCTGTAGTGTAAATCATTTCTAATATTTTCTTCATTGTCGGGGAAAGTTGAAAATTAACTCTCCAACGTTCATTTTCACTCTTTTATTTTTGGTCTGACGCCAAGATGCGTTTTGCAAGGTCACTTCTTACATTCTCAAAGACTAATTTACCATGCTGTTATTGTTTAAAATTCATCTACTCGGAACAAAACGTTTCAAGTAACACGGGCTATGGTGAGCACGTAGTGGACTTACCTGGCACAGGAGCGGGGCTATAACTGATTTTCAATGCTTTGGCATAGGCTAATATTCTCTTTGGGTGAGGTGGTACAGAAATAGATGAAACAAGTGGATGAATGGCATAACACAAGGGATATAGATAGGATATTACATGCATCAACATTAGCAGCTGATGTTCTTGTGGCTGCTTGTGTTTCTAAGGCAGGGTCATTGGATCCTGTCTCTGTGTTGGTATGAGGTCGTGACCCTCCCTGTAAGACTCGGCAGCCTTGGTGTCCGCACAGCCTCCCAGATTGCTCTACCAGCCTTCCTTTCCTGCTCCCATGCATCGGATGACCTCGTAAGAGATATCCTATCAGAACCCCTGAGTGATTTAGCAAGGATACACGATCCTGCTTTCTTTGAATGTTCAAATCAGTTGAATGCTCATGCAGCCCCAGCACCCAACATACAGGAATATAATTGTATATTACCTAAATTTACCTGAGGAGCAAGGTCTCTCTAATGGCCTCAACGAGGATAGGAAACCAGCGGCTTGTCAAAGATTCCACCCATTGGTCCTGATAATTTTATCCAGCAGGATTTTGAATTGCAGAAGTGTTTTGGCATTAACAGCTTTAGCGGGAAGGTGGTTCCAAAAAAGCATCTCCTGTTTTCTATCTTACTTTGTGGCTTGATATAATATTCAGGATAACAAATTTTAAAACGAATAGTTGCAAATTGCCAACAATATTTTTCCTTGAATAATGAGTTAATCTGGATAGCTATATTGTATGTAAGTTAATTCATACACGAGAATGCAAGCAAGCAATTAGTTTACGAATCTAAATAATCTAAATAATATTGTCATTTGTTTTAAGTAAATTAACATCTTTCCACAAACGTTGATCAGCGTACAGGGGAACAAGTGACAGTGTTCCTATAGACCTGTATTTACGTATTAATTGTTAGTTTGGGGAAGGTGTAGGGAACACTGTTTGTATAGGAAAAGTGTAGTTGAGAACATTGTTTATGAAGGAAATGTGTAGAGAATAATGTTTTTATTGGAAAAGCGAAGCGAAAATAGTGCAAGGAAGGTGTAAATGAAGAATTTACATAAAGTGTAAATTTTGTTTTTGCATACGGAAGGTGTAGAGGATAAATGAAATGATTAATTAAATGACAAACGGGTTTAACATGTCAGTCATGACGCCAGCAGAGGCCGCCCAGTGCTAGTGTGGTCAAGGATGTGGCTGTAGGCAACCACAAATACCGTGACTTTTCGTTTGAACTCTTCTGAACCTCAGCCACCTACTCGTGGTACGAACTCTTCTGAACCTCAGCTACCTTCTCGTGGTACGAACTCTTCTCAACCTCAGCCACCTACTCGTGGTACGAACTGACATTCAGTATGCTCCCCCCCCTTCTGGGGAGGGGGGGGGAACCAGTGTTCGAACCTGTTCTCTCTAAATCTTCGGTGGTTTTGTTTACATATATTAATAAGTTTACGATGAGCTCCGAGGCACTAGGAAGCTGCTTAATACAATATCATTTGATTGGGCTATCGTAGGATCTCAAAGTAGGTTAGCCTCGGAAGAGATAGGCATTTAGTGAGGAGATAAAAAGCACCGCGGGCATCGATGTCCTGTCTTCCTTCTTCCTGAGGTCTGTGATTTTCTTATCAAGGATCTTTGCTACATAGTCTTCCCGGCTTGGTGCCTTCTTTGATAATTACTTACTTATCAGGGATCTCCTCAATGACATTAGAACCAAGGGGGTTCCACGGAGAGTGCTTTTCACAGCCCTAATGTGTATATAACCCGGGCCCTTAGGACTACGACCCCCAAGCGCTGTCCACTTAGCCACGAGGCCTATCTGTGAGAGACGCCACCTATAGTTATGTTATTCTGTTTAGTTAAATTATAAACCTTATAGATTTCTGGAAGATATTTATTAAATACACAATTCAGATTAATATTGTTAAGTAAATACATACGACTTACTGAAAATAATTATTACCAAAGTCTATTAAATGCACAGGCGATGAGTCACAATAACGTGGCTAAAGTATGTTGACCAGACCACACACTAGAAGGTGAAGGGACGACGACGTTTCACGACGACGATGAAGGGACATCGACTTGAGAATGGTCCAGGAAGAACCAAAACGTCGTCGTCCCTTCACTTTCTAGTGTGTGGTCTGGTCAACATCTATTAAATGCAAACTTATAAAACTCCGAACACGTGCAGATATATCAATTTCAAATAAAAATTAAGTCACAATCAGAAAATTAGCCATATTACAAAATTTAAAATTACTTTATTTTCAACTGTCCAGCAGACGTCGGCAGCCATGACTCGACACTTTGAAATGTTTAACGAAGTGATAAACGAATTGAGTGTTTCAATCACCAGTGTAAGACTAACGAGTGTTCCAATCACAATAACGGTGAAGAGACCACTGGGTTATGGTAACAGTGTAGAGACCACTGGGTTATGATAACAGTGTAGAGACCAGTGGGTTATGATAACAGTGTAGAGACCACTGGGTTATGGTAACAGTGAAGAGACCACTGGGTTATGATAACCCAGTGGTCATTCAGGAGGTCTGGAGCCACAGTCATTCAGGAGGTCTGGAGCAACGCAGTCATTCAGGAGGTCTGGAGCAACACAGTCATTCAGGAGGTCTGGAGCCACGCAGTCATTCAGGAGGTCTGGAGCAACGCAGTCATTCAGGAGGTCTGGAGCAACGCAGTCATTCAGGAGGTCTGGAGCAACACAGCCATTCAGGAGGTCTGGAGCCACGCAGTCATTCAGGAGGTCTGGAGCAACGCAGTCATTCAGGAGGTCTGGAGCAACGCAGTCATTCAGGAGGTCTGGAGCAACGCAGTCATTCAGGAGGTCTGGAGCAACGCAGTCATTCAGGAGGTCTGGAGCAACGCAGTCATTCAAGAGGTCTGGAGCAACGCAGTCATTCAGGAGGTCTGGAGCAACGCAGTCATTCAGGAGGTCTGGAGCTACACAGCCACAACCAGGCCATGCTCCAGATCCGCGTCACTCTTAGCTATTCAATTTCTGATTCTTTAGAAACAGCAACTTCCGCCATCGTCAACATTTTACACATCAGCCAATAGAGAACTTATGATGTAATTTCATACAAAATGTAATTTTGTGAAATTACATACAAAATGTAATTTTGTGAAATTACATACAAAATGTAATTTTGTTATATCATTTCGTTGCATTTTGATTTTAGAAAGAATCATTAGTACTCTTTACTGAGGAATATCACAGAATTTCATACATTAAGTTTAAGGAATAATTGTTGAGCTCTCGGTCTCTTCGTGAATATATTTTAATTTATTTGTATATTTATAATAAAGAGAAACAAAGAAGGTTATTTGAGTAAAGACGATGTTCAGACATAGTATCCGAAGCGTCCATAGCCACCATATCCTCCCCTTAAGCCACCATATCCTCCCCTTAAGCCACCATATCCTCCCCTTAAGCCACCATATCCTCCCCTTAAGCCACCATATCCTCCCCTTAAGCCACCATATCCTCACCTTAAGCCACCATATCCTCCCCTTAAGCCACCATAGCCTCCCCTTAAGCCACCATATCCTCCCCTTAAGCCACCATATCCTCCCCTTAAGCCACCATATCCTCCCCTTAAGCCACCATATCCTCCCCTTAAGCCACCATATCCTCCCCTTAAGCCACCATATCCTCCCCTTAAGCCACCATATCCTCCCCTTAAGCCACCATATCCTCCCCTTAAGCCACCATAGCCTCCCCTTAAGCCACCATATCCTCCCCTTAAGCCACCATATCCTCCCCTTAAGCCACCATATCCTCCCCTTAAGCCACCATATCCTCCCCTTAAGCCACCATATCCTCCCCTTAAGCCACCATATCCTCCCCTTAAGCCACCATAGCCTCCCCTTAAGCCACCATATCCTCCCCTTCAGCCACCATAGCCTCCCCTTAAGCCACCATAGCCTCCCCTTAAGCCACCATATCCTCCCCTTAAGCCACCATATCCTGCCCCTAAAGCCACCATATCCTCCCCTTAAGCCATCATAGCCTCCCCTTAAGCCACCATATCCTCCCCTTAAGCCACCATATCCTCTCTTTAAGCCACCATATCCTCCCCTTAAGCCACCATATCCTCCCCTTAAGCCACCATATCCTCCCCTTAAGCCACCATATCCTCCCCTTAAGCCACCATATCCTCCCCTTAAGCCACCATAGCCTCCCCTTAAGCCACCATATCCTCCCCTTCAGCCACCATAGCCTCCCCTTAAGCCACCATAGCCTCCCCTTAAGCCACCATATCCTCCCCTTAAGCCACCATATCCTGCCCCTAAAGCCACCATATCCTCCCCTTAAGCCATCATAGCCTCCCCTTAAGCCACCATATCCTCCCCTTAAGCCACCATATCCTCTCTTTAAGCCACCATATCCTCCCCTTAAGCCACCATATCCTCCCATGAAGCTCCTATTTTCTCCCCTTAAGCCCCAAACTCTCTCATTGTGTGTTTTCACGGACATCGATCAGTTTTCTGCTCTCAATGAGTCGCCCTTCGTAGGTTACAAGTTTATTGTCCCGTGAGAGTTGAGTTTTTTGTGTTTATATAATTCTTACGAATGAATGGTAATTTGAACTATGATCACACAAGCACGCTCGCGCGCGCACGCACGCGCACACAGACACACACAATTACGGGGCCTGGTGGATAGCGCGCAGGACTCGTAATTCTGTGGCGCGGGTTCGATTCCCGCACCAGGCAGAAACAAATGGGCAAAGTTTCTTTCACCTTGAATGCCCCTGTTACCTAGCAGTAAATAGGTACCTGGGAGTTAGTCAGCTGTCACGGGCTGCTTCCTGGGGTATGTGTGTGTGTGTGGTGCGGAAAAAAATAGTAGTTAGTAAACAGTTGATTGACAGTTGAGAGGCGGGCCGAAAGAGCAAAGCTCAACCCCCGCAAACACAACTAGGTGAACACAACTAGGTGAATACACTCAGCGTATCCTTATCCTAAACAGTGATGGGTGGAGGCTGACTCCATACACAGTTTCAAATGTAGATATGATAGAGCCCAGTAGGCTCAGGAATCTGTACACCAGTTTATTGATAGTTGAGAAGCGGGACCAAAGAGCTACAGCTCAACCCCCGCAAGCACAACTAGATGAATACAACTAAGTGAGTACACACACACACACACACACACACATATATATATATATATATATATATATATATATATATATATATATATATATATATATATATATATATATATATATAATATATATATTTAACTGGGAGCCACAATAGCGTGGGTAAAACATTTACTTCACTACAGTCTTCAAAGCATCGAACACGAACCACAAAAGTACGAGCCAGTCGCCATTCCACCCAGACCATGAGTCTCAGATCCATAAATTAAACGTTCGAAAAGGATTTATAAAATCGTAAAGATGTATTTTGGCTCTCTTCATATATATTTTGCATCTTTACATTTAGAATGCATTGATAGAAAGAAGTCATTCACTTGACAGTCGAAAAGGTTCAGCCATAGAAACCTCCGTATCCGCCTCTGAAGCCTCCGTATCCACCTCTGAAGCCTCCGTATCCGCCTCTGAAGCCTCCGTATCCGCCTCCGTAACCGCCTAGGTAACCGGGCTCAGCTTCAGGTTCAGCAGCAGGCTCAGCGCTCCTCTTGCCACGATAGTATCCTCCATACCCTCCATATCCTCCCCCGAAGCCTCCGTATCCTCCATACCCTCCTCCGTAACCTCCATAGCCTCTTAAGAAGCCGGGCTCAGCATCTGGGGCAGGAGCAGCGCTTGTGGCAACCAAGCAGTAGGCGGCCAGGGCGGCAACAATGATCTGTTTGAGGAATTACATGCATTGTTATCTTCTTGAGCTATTATGAGTAACTGAAAGTAACATGATTAGATTTGATGTAAAGCTGAATACTAAACATTAGTTTCAAACCAGCATCTTTGATCCCGATCAGAGTTGAACATAATGTAAGTATGAAGTGAATGTACACATATTTACTTTTTACACAAATTTACGTTTTGGTGGACTGGTGGTTTGTTAACCTCGGGGGCTATTAAGGCCGCTCTTAACTCATTAGTCTCTAGCTTAGCCTCTTATCTCTCTAACTTGCTCGTTAGTCAAGTACTTAAGTATACTTGACTAACTAGCAAGTACACTTAAGTTCTGAATAATACTTATTAAATGTAGCAAAGTGTAGACACATCGAGATGAATTCTTGTTGTATATACTTATAAGCGTAAAATGATTCAATAAGCAAGAGTTAAGTTAGTGGTAAGTATTATAATAAACTTAACACGTTTCTTATGCCAATTTTCAACAAGATAGCAAGTGTATAAACAGCATAGCCTAATATCAAGTTATAAACAACAAACTGCTCAGCATGGGAGACTAAGTGAGCCAGAAGGAGTAACTAACCAGGGTCTTCATGGCTCAGGAGTGTCAGTGTTGACTGTGGCAGCTGGAGACGGCGCGGCCTTATATACCACACAGGGGCGGGGCCACCCAAACCTTCTCATTGTGTGTTTCATGGACATCAACCAGTTTTCTGCTCTCTATTGGGCGCTTTTCGTAGGTTACGTGTTTATTGTGTTGTGAAAGTTAAGTTTTTTTTGGCATGTATTTTTGTAACAAATGAATGATACTTTGAACTATGATAACACACATGCACCCAGGCACACACACTCAGAAATGGGCAGAGTTTATTTCATCTGATGGGCTTGTTCATAAGTACATGGTAGTTAGCTGTTACGGCCTCCATCCTAGGGATGTACTCACCTAATTGTATTTGCGGAAGTTGAGCTTTGGCTCTTTAGGCCCCCCTCTCAACTGTCAATCAACAGGTGTACAGATTCCTGAGCCTACTGGGCTCTCTCATATCTACATTTAAAACTGTGTATGGAGTCAGCTTCCACCACATCTCTGCCTAATGTATTCCACCTGTTAACTACTCTGACACTGAAAAAGTTCTTTCTAACGTCCCTGTGGCTCATTTGGGTACTCAGTTTCCACCTGTGTCCCCTTGTTCGCGTACCGCCAGTGTTGAATAGTTTATCCTTGTCTACCCTGTCAATTCCCCTGAGGATTTTGTAGGTAGTGATTTGTGTGTGTGTGTGTGTGTGTGTGTGTGTGTGTGTGTGTGTGTGTGTGTGTGTGTGTGTGTGTGTGTGTGTGTGTGTGTGTGTGTGTGTACTCACCTAGTAGTGCTTGCAGGGGTTGAGCTCTGGCTCTTTGGGGCCGCTTCTCAACAGCCACTGAACTTATTTTTTCTCACACTCTCTCACACACACACCCAGGATGCGGCCCGTAGCAGCCTTCTGACTCCCAGGTACCAATTTACTGCTAGGTGAATAGGGACATCAGGGTGAAAGAAACTCTGCCATATTTATTTCCGCCGCCGCCGGGGATCGAACCCGGACCCTTAGGACTACGAATCCCGAGCGCTGTCCACTCAGCTGTCAGGCCCCGTGTGTGTGTATTCATCTAGTTCACCTAATGTGCTTGTGGGGGTTGAGCTTTGCTCTATCGGCTCGCCTCGCAACTGTCACTCAATTAACTGTTACTAATTATTATTTTTTTTTACACACACACACACCCCAGGAAGCAGCCTGTAACAGCTATCTAACTCCCAGGTGCTTATTTGCTGTTAGGTAACAAGGGCATCAGGGTGAAAGAAACTCTGCCCATTTGTCTCTGCCGGCGCCGGGCCACAAAATTACGAGTTCCGCGTGCTGTCCACTCAGCTACCAGACCCCGGATCAGACCAGCCTACCAGTGTGTGTGTGTGTGTGCTTAGGTCTTTGGTCCCGCCTCTCAACCGTCTACTGGTGTACAGATTCCTAAGCTTCTCGAGCTCCATCATATATACATTTGAAACTGTGTATGGAGTCAGTCCTCCACCACACCACTTTCTAGTACATTCCACCTACTAACTACTCTGACACTGAAAAAGTTCTTTCTAATGTCTCTTTGGCTCATTTGAGTACTCAACTTCCATCTGAGTCCCCTTGTTGTGCATATACTACCCGTGTTAAATAATCCATCCTTGTCAATTCCCCGTGTGTGTGTGTGTGAGTGCGTGTGTGTGTGTGTGTGTGTGTGTGTGTGTGTGTGTGTGTGTGTGTGTGTGTGTGTGTGTGTGTGTGTGTGTGTGTGTGTGTGTGTGTGTGTGTGTGCGCGCGCGCACGAGCACTAGAGAGAAATATATGTAATAGATATAAATGAATGAAATAGTTTAAGTCAGCACATTAGACAACCGACGGTTAGAAAGGCGGGGTACAAGAGCTAACTGCTCGAACCTGCAGACACAAGTAGTAAATAACACTACGTTGACAGCCAGAGATATGAAACATTTGGAGCTTAATCAAAGCAGGTACAAAACAGCCTTCAGGAAAAGTAATCCCGGGAGAGTGTGTAATTACCTAAGTGTTGTTACAGGATGAGAGCTACGCTTGTGGTGTCCCGTCTTCCCAGTACTCTTTGTCGTATGACTCAGAAACTACTGACGGTTTTGGCCTTCAGCACTTCTCACTTAAATCGTTCCAACGTCTGTCACTGTTTGCGAAAGTGAACGCTTAAAGGTTTTTTTTCGGCTTGCTTTGTTTCTTTAGCTTGAATCCGGTTTCAAGAATTCAGTTTTAAAGAAGTATTATTTGTCAATTTTGTCGATTTTTATTACTATTGTGAATTTTATGATCATATCCCATAATTTTCTTCCACCTTCTAGCTTTGGTATAATTAATGCCGCTCAAGGGCGCCTGACAGCTGGGTGAACAGCACTTCGGATTCGTAGTCCTGAGGTTCCGGGTTCGATCCCCGGTGGAGGCGGAGACAAATGGGCAAAATGTTTCTTTCACCCTGATGCCCCTGTTACCTAGCAGTAAATAGGTACCTGGGAGTTAGACAGCTGTTACGGGCTGCTTCCCGGGGTGTGTGTAACAAAAAGGAGGCCTGATCGAGGACCGGACCGCAGACACGCTAAACTCCGAAATCATCTCAAGATAAATTCAAGCTCGTAGCTCCTGTTTTTCAGTTCCCGAAGTCATTCGGTTGAGTATTTTTGCAACTGTTCTAGTTTATTAATGTGTTTCTTGACTAATGGGCATCATACAACTGCTGCATATTCCAATTTTGGTCTCCCAAAGATCGTGAATAATTTCTTTAATATTTCACCATCCATGCATTTAAAAACAATTCTGATGTTGGAAAGCATAACATAGGCTGGAAATAATATAAGCATAACATGTCCTTTCCTGGGTTCGATCCCAGGCGCCGGCGAGAAACAATGGGCAGAGTTTCTTTCACCTTATGCCCCTGCTGAGATACTCCCTAATCCACTGGAGCACCTTACCTTTAACTCCTGCCTGCTTCTCCAACTTTTGTGACAGCCTTTTAATGGGGGGTACCGTGTCAAAGGCTTTCTGAGAGATCAAGAAAATGCAGTCTCCCCACCCTTCTCTTTCTTGCCTAATTGTTGTCGCCTGGTCATAGAATTCTATTAAACCCGTGAGGCAGGATTTACCATCCCTGAACCCATGTTGGTGGTATGTTACAAAGCTCTTTTCCTCCAAATGTTCTACAAGCCTTTTCCTCACGATCTTCTCCATCAACTTGCAAGGTATACTTGTTAGGAAAATTGGCCTGTTGTTCAGTGCCTCTTGCCTGTCACCCTTTTCGTATGTTGGGACTACATAAGATGTCTTCCAGCTTTCCGGTTTGTCTCTTTTTCCAGTGACCTGTTATACAAAATAGAAAGTGGCACACTTAGTGCTTCTGCACCCTCTTTTAGTATCCACTGTGAGATTCTGCCAGGCCCAACAACCTTTGTCACATTCAGCTCCAACAGATTCCTTTTGACCTCAAATTCCTCCAAGTTTACTTGGTTTGCCGCCTTCTCTCTTAGTACAGGGTGGCTTCTCCTTGCTCTATTGTGAAGGCCTCTTGGAATCTCTTGTTGAGCTCTTCACACACCTTGTTATTCTCTGCGTATTCTCCTCTTTTCCCAGTTTCGTCACTTGTTCCTTTACTGCTGTTTTTCTCCTGATGTGGCTTTGGAGCAGCTTTGGTTGGGTCTTGGTTTTATTCGCATGCGTGTGTGTGTGCGAGCGTGTGTTATCATAGTTCAAAGTACCATTCATTAGTAAGAATTATATAAGCATTAAAACCTCAAGTCTCACGGGACAGTAAACATATAACCTACGAAGGGCGACGTATGGAGAGCAGAAAACTGGTTGATGTCCATGAAACACACAATGAGAGAGTTTGGGTGGCCCCGCCCCTGTGTGGTATATAAGGCCGCGCCGCCTCCAGCTGCCACAGTTAACGCTGACACTCCTGAGCCATGAAGACTCTGGTTAGTTACTCCTTCTGGCTCACTTAGTCTCCCATGCTGAGCAGTTTGTTGTTTATAACTTGATATTAGGCTATGCTGTTTATACACTTTCTATCTTGTTGAAAATTGTCATAAGGAACGTGTTTAGTTCACTATAACACTTACCACTTACTTAACTCTTGCTTATTGAATCATTTCACACTTATAAGTATATACAACAAGAATTACATCTCGCTGTAAGTGCACTTTACTATATTTAATAAATAGTATTTAGAACTTAAGTGTACTTGCTGGTGAGTCAGAGTTAGGGGTGTCCTTATTACTCCCCGAGGATGACAAGCCACCGAAACGTATATATGTTTACATACACTTCATGTTTATTTTATCTTGAACTCTGATCGGGATCAAAGATGCTGGGTTGAAACTAATGTTTAGTATTCAGCTTTACATCAAATCTAATCATGTTACTTTCAGTTACTCATAATAGCTCAGGAAGATAACAATGCATGTTATTCCTCAAACAGATCATTGTTGCCGCCCTGGCCGCCTACTGCTTGGTTGCCACAAGCGCTGCTCCTGCCCCAGATGCTGAGCCCGGCTTCTTAAGAGGCTATGGAGGTTACGGAGGCTACGGAGGAGGGTATGGAGGATACGGAGGCTTCGGGGGAGGATATGGAGGGTATGGAGGATACTATCGTGGCAAGAGGAGCGCTGAGCCTGCTGCTGAACCTGAAGCTGAGCCCGGTTACCTAGGCGGTTATGGAGGCGGATACGGAGGCTTCAGAGGCGGTTACGGAGGCTTCAGAGGCGGATACGGAGGTTTCAGAGGCGGATACGGAGGCTTCTATGGCTGAACCTTTTCGACTGTCAAGTGAATGACTTCTTTCTCTATTTCATTATTAATGTAAAAATTCAAAATATATATGAAGAGAGCAAGAGTACAACAACTTTTATTACGATTTTATTAATCCGTTTAAACTTTTTTTTTTATCAAATATATATATATATATATATATATATATATATATATATATATATATATATATATATATATATATATATATATATATATATATATATATATGAAAACCATTCATATAATAAAAATCTTTTTTCAGATGCTTTACTTTAAAACGCATGACGTTTCGAATACTTCTCGTATTCATCATCAGATATAAAAGAGAAAAAACAATATCACAATAAAATAACTAGCAAACAAAGAACTCATACTGAATAAAATTACCTATCATAAGAAAAGAGATCAAATGACACAAGTTATAAAACAAAGCACTTAAGCTTACTTAAAGTGATCAAACCGAATAAAACTTTATAATAGTCACAAAGATAATAAAAGCTAAATAAAAAATTAATTAAACAATAACTACTAAAACAAACCACACCATTAAACTTACGTGAAGTGATCAAACGGAGTGAAACCTGATAATTAACACATGGATAATCAACGCTAAATACAACTATTATGATAAAGACTTCACACTTACAAAAAAATGTATATAAGAGGCAAGCAAAATAGAAGACAATTATAAAATACTTACCAAAACCTTATGAAAACATAAATAGTAAACAAAACACCAAATGATGTATTGTATGTTTAAATAAACGACTATAATAATATTCAATATTAACACTTGAAATAAGTAAAAAAACAAAAGATAAAACATGGTTAAATAAAAAAAAATATAAAATGCCAATATGAACTATAAATCAAAATACAAGGCCTACTGTGCACTATGCAGTGTACAGTTGAACAATTGAATTGTACAATTGAACAGCCGAAGGGTTGTTATTGAACAGATGTCGCAGCTCCCTGATATAAATATTCCATTATTCTCAAATCCGACTGGCCATTCATACAAGTGTCTTGAATTTTAAAATCGGATTCGAGCAAAGAATGATTCAACTCATAACAATGATTTCTAATCTCCGAGAATGCTGGTTTGGATAATAGCAATCCAGTCCTAAATGATACTCCCGCTGCTCAAGTATCCTAACCTTAAATTTCCGAATGTAACTCCCGATGTTTCAGCATTACAGCTGGAACAATTATACATATATACGATACTAGAGCACAGGGGGCAGGTACTTTATCTTTAAATTTAAAATAGTAACTAATGGTATTTGCATTGACAAACATAAATCTAAAGTCTACTTGAGGATAACAGTGCTGTAAAAGTTTCCTCAATCGACTGATCTTAATCTTACAGAAATCTGATCGTACAGAAAAACTAATAGTACCATAAAATGGTAATTTAATATATTTACTATCCCTTTCTACTATAGTAATTTTACAGGAAGGGTGAAACTTCTTATTTAAGAAATTCCTTATAAAAGTATATACCATATGCGAAGGATAACCATTGTTTGAAAAAAAATTCACAAGGAAATTAATTTCTTGATAAAAGTTAGACCAATTCGAACATAAAACGAAGGCTCTATTCAGTAGAGTATTAATTGCATTTTTCTTAAAAATACCAGGAACAAAAGAATTAAAATTTAAACCTAAACCAGTAAAAGTTGGTTTTCAAAAACATTAGTGTTGAACCCGTTAAGGTTATTCACTTTGACATTAAGAAACGACAACGAATTTTCCACTTCACACTCTGCAGTGAAACGTATATTACAATGTTGTGTATTAAGATACTCTCTAAATTTCTCAATATGACCGTAAAAGTTTTGAAGAATTGAAATATTTCAATTCAAGCTTGTTCGCATTTATATATATATATATATATATATATATATATATATATATATATATATATATATATATATATATATATATATATAAATGCGAACAAGCTTGAATGGTCCCCAAGCCAATATGTAACTGAAAACTCCACACCCCAGAAGGATTCGAACCCAGACAGCCAGTGTGCATAGTGCTCCTGGTTGTCTGGGTTCGAATCCTTCTGGGGTGTGGAGTTTCCAGTTGCATATTGGCTTGGGGACCATTCAAGCGTGTTCGCATTTGTGTTGCTCACGTGGCCCCACAAAGTGAGATGATTTGAAGAAATATCTATGCCCAGGTTGACCACCGAGCTCTCTCGGATCTTGGATAAATAGTCTCACGACTACCAAGATTTTGTAGAGTTGTGTGGTCTAGTGGTTAAAGAACCAGGCACGCCATGGTGCATATTGCTCCTAGCTGTCTGGGTTCGAATCCTTCTGGGGTGTGCATTTTATGCACACCCCAAACTAAATTCCAAAGGGTAACGAAGGACACCACAGACGAATTAAAAACGATGGTAAGCAGATTGATCGAAACTGTGAACGCCAAGAAATCCGGAATCCACCTGCCAAAGGTGATTGGGAAATACAAACCTGGTTATGCGTATGGGAATGGTAAGACAGACAAGCCTGGAAACTCACTTCGGCCAATTATCAGACTGATACCCACACCCACATACAGACTGGCTAAGCGACTCAACTGCTTGCTGATTCCTTATGTACCTTTTGCTTTCAGCCTGAAGTCTCCAAAGGAATTCGTTGACTTCCTGAGGGGAGCACGGCCCACGAGGGATAAGAGCCTCTTTGGATGTAGAGTCGCTGTTTACCAATGTACCTGTGGATGAAACAATAGGGATGATAATGGACAGAGTGTATCGTGATCCAGCTTGTACTCCTCTTGACATACCAGAAAACGTTTTAAGGAAGCTACTCCAAGCCTGCACTAAAGAGGCACCCTTCTTGAGTCCAGATGGGCACATGTATAAGCAAATAGATGGAGTCGCCATGGGTTCTTCCCTAGGTATCCTGTTTGCGAACTCCTACATGGGTACCATGGAGCAGAGGGTCTTAGTTGACATGGACTTGAAACCTGCCATATACTGCAGTGTCCACCTGTGTCCTCGTGTTCGCGTACCACCCGTGTTAAACAGTTTATCATTATCTACCCTGTCAATTCCTTTGAGAATTTTGTAGGTAGTGATTATGTTTTCCAGAGCTCGCCTCTCTTCCAGCGACGTGAGTTGCATTTCAGGCAGCCTTTCCTCGTAACTCATGCCTTTTTGTTCTAAGACTAGCCTAGTGACATACCTATAAACTTTTTCCAGCTTCGTCTTGTGCTTGACAACGGCACAGGCTCCATGCTGGGGCCGTATACTCTAGGATTGGTCTTACATATGTGGTATACAAGGTTCTGAACGATTCCTTACACAGGTTCCTGAAGGCAGTCCTAGTATTAGCCAGCCTTGCATACGCCGCTGATATTCTTTTGATGTGGGCACCAGGAGACAGGTTTGGCTTGATGTCAACTCATAGATTTTTCTCTCTGTCCGTTTCATGAAGGACTTCATCTCCCATTCGGTATCCTGTGTCTGACCTCCTGATTCCACTGCCTAGTTTTATTACCTTACATTTTCTTTGGGTTGATCTTTAGTAGCCATTTGTTGGACTATACATTCAGTTTGTCTAGGTCATCTTGTAGCCTTATACTATCTTCCTCTTTCTTAATCCTCCTCATAATTTTTGCAGTAAACAATGAGAGGAACGACTTTATTCTCTCTGGGAGATCATTTACAGATATCGGAAACAGTATAGATCCAAAGACTGTTTTCTGTGGGACTCAGTTGGTAACACCTCGCCAATCTGAGACCTCACCCCTTACAGGGACTCGCTCTCTTCTGTTGCTTAGGTACTCCCTTATCCAATGGAGTACCTTTCTTTTCACTCCTGCCTGTATTTCCAGCTTGTGCACTAATCTCTTGTGTGACACTGTGTCAACGACTTTCTGGCAATCCAAAAATAAGCAGTCCGCCCACCCCTCTCTTCCTTGCGTGATTTTTGTTGCCTAGTCGTTGAATTCAATTAATCCTGTGGGGCATGACTTGCCATCCCTGAACCCATGATGATATTGTGTTACAAAGTTCTTTTGCTCCAAATGTTCCACTAGTTTTTTTCGCACAGTCTTCTCCATCAGCTTGCATGGTATGCATGTTAGGGACACTGGCCTGTAATTCAGTGCCTTCTGTCTATCCCCCTTCTTGTATATTGGGATTACATTAGCCTTCCAAATTTTGGGCAGTTCACCTGTTACCAGTGATTTGTTATACACCATGGAGAGTGGCAGGCACAGTGCTTCTGCCTTTATTATCCATAGTTAGAGTCCATCCGAGCCTATAGCTTTTGTCTCATCAAACTCTAACAATATCTTCCTTAATTCCCCTGTTACGGCCACTATGGGTCGCAACCGGGTTCTTTGATGGTAGAACCAAAATGATAGTATCCGACCCCAAGTCGGTAGTACGCTGTCAAGAGAGTGGCTATGTAGTGCATAAAAAAAGGAGGGGATGAACAAAACACTGTTCCTTTCGTCAATGTATTAACTATCTTTTCACCACCGTTAAGTTTATATATGTACACCGTCACCATAAATAATATATAAAGAACAGATAGGCTATTACTACACCTATGTAGAATCTTTTTGCTCAGGATATCAAACGTGCTCACGTGCAGAGTTCATTAATCCTCAGTATTTCTTCACTGTCCAGTAACGCATCCAATCATACTGGGAAGAAAACCGGCGAGTTCACCTGTACGTGGGCCAGCCCACTGACAGTGTCATGAGGTGCCTGTAGCCCCACGACCGCTCTCCAGCTACCCGCTGGCAGAGTATCTCAGCCACACGCTGAACAGGGTCACAAACCAATACAGGGGTAGCGATCCCCTGGCAGCAGCATCTAGCGACCAGCTAGCAGCACTACTCAACAGGCACCTCCCTGTCGTCAGTCTCTCCCCTAAGCCAGTCCCAAAGGTACGCCGATCTTTTTCAACACTAGCAGCTACCACACTGCTTCATTGGTGGCGGCTTGCTTGGTCGTTTCCAGGACCATGTAGGGAGACCGTGGACTGCCCAAGATGAACTGCCGTCTCCAGTACCGCTGCCCCAAGACGTCACCTCTGTGGACACAAAACGTCATCAATGACCTAGCCGGTACTGGCGAAACTAGGAAATACCACTAACCCACTGGGAAGTTGACATTGTGCTCTGTAGCACACACTAGGTGGTGCTGGTCTTGATGTGTCACCTCACCAGAGATCAGCTACAGCGACTCTTCGGTCTGATCAAGGCAGGAATCTAGAATTTCTTTCCGGTGTCATACTGCCACCACCAGATGGCGTCGTCCATTTAGTGGGGGTTTAGGGAGCAGACTCACAGATGGCGTTGACGTTTACTCCATACTCCGACGATGGAATTGGGTTCGTAACATCCCCACTGGTAGTCCCGAACTCCTCTTGTGGTGCCTAGTTAACTATTCCCTTTCTTATCTCTGGAACTTCTTGCTCTACTGTGAAGACCTCCTGGAAATTCGTATTGAGTTCCTCACACAATTCCTTGTCGTTTGTAGTGACTCTGTTTGCCCCTGTCCTCAGTTTCATTACCTATTCCTTCACTTGTTGTTTTCCTCCTGATGTGGCTGTGCAGCAATTTAGATTGAGTCTTTGCCTTCCTAACTGCCTTACTGAGCACTAACATCGCACATCATAAAAATTTTTGAGAGAGTACTAAGAAGTAAGATCACAAAATACATGGAATCACAGCATCTCCATAACCCCGGACAACATGGTTTGAGAACAGGGCACTCTTGCCTGTCGCAGTTGCTGGACCACTATGATATAGCATTAGATGTTATGGAAGACAAACAAAACGCTGATGTAATTTACCCAGATTTCGCAAAAGCTTTTGATAAATGTGACCATGGTGTTATTGCACATAAAATGCGTTCAAAAGGAATTACCGGAAAAATAGGCAGATGGATCTACAATTTCCTGACCAACAGAACCCAATGTGTAATAGTCAACAAAATAAAATCCAGCCCATCAACCGTGAAGAGCTCAGTCCCCCAGGGTACTGTGCTTGCTCCAGTACCTTTTCTCATCCTCATATCGGACATAGACAAGAACACAACCTATAGCACTGTATCATCCATTGCAGATGACACTAGGATCTTCATGAGAGTAGGCAACATAGAGGACACGGCAAACCTCCAGTCAGATGTAGATCAGGTCTTTCTATGGGCTACAGAAAATAATATGGTGTTTAATGAAGAAAAGTTCCAGCTCATGCGCTATGGAAAAAATGAAAATATAAAAACGGAAACCACGTACAAAACTCAGGCAAATCATAACATAGAACGAAAAGGCAATGCAAAGGATCTGGGTGTACTCATGTCGGAAGACCTTACCTTTAAAGAACACAATAAAGTAGCCGTCACAACTGCAAGAAAAATGACAGGTTGGATAACAAGAACTTTTCACGCTAGAGATGCTATACCGATGATGATACTTTTCAAAACGCTTGTGCTCTCTAGAGTAGAGTACTGCTGCATAATGACAGCCCCTTTCAAAGCTGGAGAATTGCTGACCTGGAGAGAGTGCAGAGATCCTTTACTGCTAGAATCCACTCAGTAAAACATCTAAACTACTTGAGACCGACTAAAGAGCCTAAATCTGTACTCCCTTGAGCGCAGGCGGGAGAGATACATAATAATTTACACGTGGAAAATATTAGAGGGGCTGGTCCCAAACCTGTACACAGAAATAACATCACATGAGACCAGAAGACATGGCAGGATGTGCAGAATACCCCCGTTGAAAAGTGGAGGTGCAACAGGTACTCTGAGAGAGAACTCTATCATCATCAGAGGCCCGAGACTGTTCAACACGCTTCCGCTACACATAAGGAGCATAACTGGCAATCCCCTCACAGTGTTCAAGAGAGAACTGGATAAGCACCTCCAAAGGTTACCTGATCAACCAGGCTGTAACTCATACGTCAGGCTGCGAGCAGCCGCGTCCAACAGCCTGGTTGATCAGTTCAGCAACCAGGAGGCCTGGTCGACGACCGGGCCGCGTGGACGCTAAGCCCCGGAAGCACCTCAAGGTAACCTCAAGGTAGGTACTAGTTATGTCATTTTCGTATTGTCCTTCTGCCTCTCTTCTCCCCCTGACGTATTCATTCCTGACTCTCTGCTCTCAAGTATCCTGTTATTTCTATAGTTTCTCCACGCTCTTAAATTTTGTTGCTTTGCTAGCCTACATATCCGATCAAATCAAGGGTTTCTCATCTGCATTTCGGTTTTTTCCTTTTGGACTGGGGACTAACTTGTCTGCTGCCTCCTTACTCTTCTGCGTGAAGTAGTCCATCATGTGTTGCGCCGTCTTTCCTCTGAGTTCTGTTTTTCATATTACATCAGTTAGGAATTTTCTTATCTCCTCATAGTTTCCCTTTCGGAATGCCAGCCTTTTGTTTTCAGGTCCTTTCCTTGAGCACATTTACCCTTTTCGACCAGATACTCAGACATCAGTACAATGTGATCGCTCATTCCCACGGGAGTATCTAAACCGATTTCCTCTTATGTCGGAGTCATTCAGGGTGAAGACTAGGTCGAGTCTCGCTGATTCATCGTTGCCTCTCATTCTTGTGGGTCCCCTGACATGCTGGTTTAAAAAAGTTTCTTGTAGCCACCTCCAATAGTTTAGCTTTCAATATTTACTAACCCTCCATGCGGTTCCTTGTTCTCCCAGTTTCTCCTTTCGTGATTGAAGTCCCCCATGATGAGCAGACGGAATCGATTTCTACAGGCAGCAGAGGCTGCCCTCTCAATTATAGTGTTAACTGCCATATTGTTTCTGTCATACTCTTGCCTTGGTCTTCTGTTGTTTGGTGGTGGGTTATATATCACTGCTACTACTACTCTTGGTCCTTCCATCGCCATGGTGCCTGTTATGTAGTCTCTGAACCCCTTGCCGCAGCGTGTATGTGTTTGCGCGCATGAGCGCGTGTAAGTACTTACCTATTTGTGGTAATAATAACTACCCACATGTGTGTGTGTGTGTGTGTGTGTGTGTGTGTGTGTGTGTGTGTGTGTGTGTGTGTGTGTGTGTGTGTGTGTGTGTGTGTGTGTGTGTGTGTGTGTGTGTGTGTGTGTGTGTGTGTGTGTGTGTGTGTCTGTGAGTGTGTGTGTGTGTGTGTGTGCGCGTGTGTGTGTATACGTGCATGTGTGGTATCATTGTTCAAAGTACCATTCATTCGTCAGAGTACAACTACTAGTACAAAAAGCATAACTCTCTCTACACAATAAACACGAAACCTACAAAGGGTGACGCATGGAGAGCAGAAAACTGATCAATGTCCATGAAAACACACAATGAGAAGGTTTGGGCGGCCACGCCCCTGTGTGGTATATATAAGGCCGCGCCGCCTCCAGCTGCCACAGTCAACACTGACACTCCTGAACCATGAAGACCCTGGTTAGTTACTTCTTCTGGCTCACTTAGGCTATGTACTTTGCTCTTTGCTATTTACAACTGTTTTTTTGGTTGTTTGTGTTACTGCTTCTTTCACCAGTACATGAGAACAAAATATTTTACAACACATTATCTAAGTCATTTTAGTATTTAATTAATTTTGAGTGAATTTTAAGAACCAGAGTTCAAACATTTTAACGTATTTAGCTACTGATTACAGAAACTTATCTCATAGCTCAGTTCAGCTCTAGTTCAATTAAGTATAACCGTAAGTTAATATTGTTCATTCAACAGATCATTGTTGCCGCCCTGGCCGCCTTTTGCTTGGTGGCCACAAGCGCTGCTCCTGCCCCAGATGCTGAGCCCGGTTACCTAGGTGTCCATGGAGGCTTCGGCCGAGGTCTCGGCTTTGGTGGCTTCAGGGGAGGATATGGTGGAGGATATGGAGGCTACGGTGGAGGATATGGAGGCTACGGGGGAGGATATGGAGGCTACGGACTCTACGGTCGTAGGAAGAGGAGCGCTGAGCCTGCTGCTGAGCCTGAAGCTGAACCCGGTTACTTTGGCGGCTATGGAGGTATCGGCCGAGGCTTTGGAGGATATGGAGGCTTTGGTGGAGGCTACGGAGGCTACGGAGGCTACGGATACTATGGCTGAACATCAGTTATTGTTAACTGATAAACTTAATTGATTACAACAATAACAATTCTAATTAATATAAATATATAAAGAATCAAACATTTTCATTTCATTTTTTGATTCCTTCTACAAATATAACATTTTAAAATTTTGTTGCATGACTTTTGTAAACAAATAACCAAACCCAATCATATGGAAATTTATGATAACTTTTCTTTTCGTTCTGGACCTTTATCATGTCAATAAGGAGTTCAGGATAACGTTCAAGCGTCGTTAATATGTCAAAAACCTCGCGATAAGTGTTCATTTATTAAAGCACAGAAACGCTTTAATAAATGTCTCTAACGGACCGGAACGTCGACACAATTCAGCCCCCGTTGTCGGAGCCAGGATGCCTGTACATAAGTTTATGGAGGACCCCGCCTAGGCTACTGTACCTTGTCTTGAGGTAAGGTAAGGTAACCTATAAATAGGCTAGCTACTGACCTTCCCCAGGATGCAACCCACAAAACCTAATTAACTTCTGGGTACCTATTTAAATAATAGGTAAACAGGCACATCAAATGAAAGGAAACGTTAGCAATTATTTCTCACCGGCCTTGGGGATTGAGCGCAGATCCCATGGTTGTGAACTGAGGACGAAGACTTCTGTGCTATAGGTTCCTACTATGTGCAGGTGCGGTTACATGTTTTCAGCCATCTTATTATGAGTTGAGCGCCATACTCAACCATTCACCATAGCTTCACATTACATACGGTCACAAGATCCAGCAGCATCACACGTCAGTCATTCATCAGATGAAAGGCCCAGTAACATCACACGTCAGTCAGATAAAGGACCGCTACATAAGACAAGGCGTATGGGAATACAACGCAACGCAATACTAACCACTATGCGATCACGGCCGAGAGCTCAGCACTTGCCCGTGCTACACGGACATTGCGTTCTGAGTAGCTAAATCTAAAACAACAACAGCAACAATAACAACGGGAATACAACGGGCTCACTATAGCCCGAGCTACATGGAAATTTTATTCCAAGT
This sequence comes from Procambarus clarkii, assembly GCF_040958095.1. Taxonomy (NCBI): domain Eukaryota; kingdom Metazoa; phylum Arthropoda; class Malacostraca; order Decapoda; family Cambaridae; genus Procambarus; species Procambarus clarkii. The sequence continues at coordinate 17,999,181 of NC_091229.1, forward strand.
AGCTGAATCTAAAACAACAACTGTGAATACGACAGTTACAGCCCCGCTCCTGTGACAGGTAAGTCCACTACGGGTCTCCACAGCCCGTACTACTTGGAACTCTTTTTGTTCCAAGAAGCTGAATCTAAAAACAACAACACCGGGAATACAAGTACAGGGAAGTAGTACGGATCCTTCACATGGTCGTCCCTCAAGAACACCTCGACCACTTTTGCGACTTCGACATCTTGAAGAAGAAATTCGACCAGACTTCCAACTTCGGCGAAAAGGGATAAAGATACCAATCCTCTTGTAATACCCGGACATCTCCCTCTAGACCGACCGACTGTGGCCAGCCCCGCCGACTCCTGTGGCATTAAACTATGATCGACGTGTGTACCCCAACTTAGCTTAGATGTTCGAAGGGTTTGGAAAGGTTGGAAGGAGGAAGTTGAATGAAATTTTTGAAGAGGATATGGATGGTGAAGGAGGAGGCTTGAAAGTAATGTGGCCTGTCCACCATGTGCTGGCATCAAGTATATCTCGGAGGTTGAGGTTCATGCTGGTGAGGTTGAGGTTCTTAATCTGGCTTGGAGGAGGCGTCTTCCCGTTTGGGGTGGTGTATGTTTGCTGGCAGTTGATGGAAGGTGTTGGTAGTGTTTCTTCATTCTTGGGTCTTCATTCTTTATGGGTCTTCACTCTTCAATCGCTGGTCTTCAGACTTCAGTGCTCTTTTTCACTTTTTTCCTTGCAGTTTTCAGCAAACTTGGATCACTGTTTTTCTTTGGTATCGCAGAAGTCGTGGTTGTCTTACTTATCGTTAACATTGCTGTGCTCTCGTTCGATATTGTAGGCATGGTGTCCAGTGGGAAATCATGTGGTCTGTAGTGAACTTTCCGCTGAGGAGGGGATGGTGTTCACACTGAGTCATCTTCAACTGACGAATCGGTTGAATCAAGAGCTGTGGCGGCTTTCCTTGAAGGTTGAGTAGTAGCAGGTCGTGGAGAGGGTTGCAGAGTGATCGCTGTAACTACAACTGGAGTAGAAGGTTCGGTGGGCGTATTCGTAGAACGTTGGTAGTAATCATCGTGGAAGTGGCAGGAACGTTGTCGGCTGGAGAGTCGTCTACCTCTACTGGGTCAGATGGAGGTTTAGCAGGTGTTGCAAGCTGAGCAGCTGCCGAGGCAGTTTCCGTTGATGATGAAGGCTCCTGCCTGCAGGAAGCACCGTCTCTGGAACTCTGAAGGTAGTTAAGCAATTCGCAGCAAAGAGTGTGTTTAGAGTTGTAACGAGCAAACAATTGTCAGACCCATCAGTCCTCTCACCAAGGAGCAGGTACCAGACCAGCGTCTGAAGTAGGTCGAGACTGAGTTGTTAATTGGACGTTAGGCCCCCCAGTTAGGAGGCTGGGAGGTCCGGGCCGAGAGGCGCCGCCTGTCAGAACAGGAATATCTTCTGATTGGTTGATGGGTCCTAGAGGGTTGATGCGGATGCTCGCGGAAGCGGTGTCGTTTGTGGTTGAAGAAAGTCTTTTCACATCAGCCAGTTTCTGTATTTCCTCCAGTCGACGTGGGAAACGGTGTGAAATTGCAACATGGTTACCAACGCAAAGCAGGCAAAGTTGGAATTCTGCCTTGCAAATGGAGTATTGGTGGTCTTCGGCACATACGCTGCACTTAGTGACGCGTTTCTGACATTTCTTGGTGGCGTGTGTATACTTGTAACACTTGAAGCATTGTTGGTCCGCTTCAGCTATGGTGGAGAAATATTTTTCATGGACAAGAAGACGCCCGAGACCGGTTGAACGATGACAGTGATGTCAGTTGGTATCGCAGGAGAGTTCTCAGCTTCGATTGCGTCTACAAGTTCCTTGATGTCTCGGTTAATGATCCACTCGCTGGGTCTCCTGATGAAGACAGTTCTCTCAGCATGGTACCGGCGAGAGAAAGTCACGCTGATATGTGCTTCTTCAAGTGCTGTGCGGGTGGGAAGTGATTTGAAGTGCTCGATGTTATCCATTTGTGAGTAGAAGAGAACATCTGTACCCTCCTGTCGAAAATCGTAAGGTGTGACGTGGTGCAGGTGGAGAGGGTTTGCAGTAGGTCGGTCGTGCTGAACGCATCGTCGTCCAGGAAGGTAGCCCTCACTCTCTGGTAGGTAAACGTGGCTTGTGCACCATTGCAAAGGCTAAGCCATACAGCTGATCAATTCGTCGGTCTGGCCAGTCCTATGGTCTTAGGATTGGATTGGCGCGTCCACAGACCCCCATCCCCAGATCTCCAGTATCACCTATTATTACTGATAATGGCTCCAAAGAGCTTCTACTTACGGGCTCACCATAGCCCATGCTACATGGAACTTTTGTTCTAGTAGTTGAATCTAAAACAACAACAACAACAACGTACTTTTTAGTACTTGTTATTTACAAACAAACCCTCTACTCCCACTTCACACATCATTGTCACCTCAACCCGTCCTCAGGCAATACTCGTGCATCTCGCACGCCACCCCAAAGACGTTTTCATAAATTTTTACATACTGTGTATTCAAAATAGGGGGTTTTCTCACATATAAAATCATATTATCATATATTACAGTTATGCCTGTTTTGGCGTAGGTTAGGATAAATTAGGTATTTAGATTCTGTTGGAATATATTTGTATTTCTAGTATGTAGGTGAAGCATTTTCAAAGTTGCGATTAGAACATAAGTCGTCAACGAAATAGTTTTCAATAAAGCACTAGTTTGGAGGCTGGATAAACGAGCACTTAGCCTTTGTTGATGAGGTCGGGCTCTCATTATATTTGAATTATCTTTCCTCATTCTAAAATTCTTAATCCTCAGAATCTACTTGTTTTCGTATCGATTTTCCTGATCAGTTTTTTCATCATTTTAACACTTCCTCTTATTCTCTTTCTCACTTGGAGAGCATCCCACACTTACCTGACATTCATAATCAAACATTTTCCTGTTTTCATCCCACCTGTCACTGGTATTCAGTTGTTCAGTCTCTTGTTCCAAGATTATTATTATAACCTTTTGTACACTTCATTACTTTATTGCTACATTTCAACTTTTGTATCTTTGCCACTTTCGTACGGAAAGAAAGCAACAGCCAAGCATAAACGTATCTAGGCTTGCACAGAACATTTCCTAAATTAGGTTTCAAATTTCATGTAATGCCTAGGATTTCTAATTTACGCTTAGGGTGGATGTGAGTTATGATTTAGATGTTGAAGTTTTCGTAAGACCCTTTGGTATGCCATTAGTACACATGTTGATTATTGATAATGCAAAAGTACATATTTTCATCATAGGTAATGTCACTTATGAAAGGTGATTTGTGTGCAAGATATAGTTAATGGGTGAGTCACTTCTGACTATCATTAGATTTGCCATTGGATGATGATGATGATGATGATAGTGATGAGAATATAAAATTTTGTCATGTAATTTCCTGAATTGTGCATTGCTAAATAATTCTTTCATGTTGTTAGAACCATGTTTCAGCAGTGAGGTCAACTGGCTTATAAATTCAAAGACAACTTAAATATTTAGTATTATTTGAAGGATAGAAATTTTGGCAATGAATAATAAAATATATTGAATGATATTTGAGCTTTGATCATTAATACATTTTTTAAATTTATAAATGAGTGTTCACAGTAAACGAAGCGGTTGGTCAATTGTCAATAGTAGTTTTTCAACCACAGTATCCATAGCCTCAATAACCTCTCCCGAAAACTCCATACCCTCTGTAGCCTTCCAAACCACCGAAGCGTTCAAAGCGTCCAAAACTTCCATAGCCGTTTAGGTAACCTGGATTAGCTTCAGGCTCAGCAGCAGGCTCAGCGCTCCTCTTCCCCTGATAGTAGTCTTGTATCCTCGAAATACTCCATATCCTCCCCCGAAGCATCGACTGAAGCTTCCAAGATAACCGGGCTCAGCATCTGGGGCAGGAGCAGCGCTTGTGTCCACCAAGCAGAAGGCGGCCAGGACAGGCAACACTGATCTGTTGGATGAACAGCAATATTAATCGATTGTTTGAAATAGAGGTAAACTGAGCCAGTGAAGAAGACAATTTTTATGTTCATGAGCAAAGCTAATGCGATTTCACTGGCTTTTAATATCAAAGAAATGTATATCAAATAATGAAGCATCTTAGCTAATATATTGTCAAATAACTATTTCCTGCGTGCAGAAAAATACGCTAATTCGAATAGCAGAAACATATAATAATATAATATGGTCTATAGAAAATAGCAAACAGTATGACACCAAGAGAGCCAGAAAGTGTAACTCACGAGGGTCTTTATGGCTCAGAAGTTTTAGTGATAACTGTGACAACTGGATGTTGTTATTTTAGATTTAGCTATTCCGAATGAAATGTCCATGTAGCAAGGGCTGTAGTGAGCCTATATTGAATTCGGTTATTCACGATAAGCAATAATCTTGTTACTGTGATATTTGGGTCAAACTTAAAAATGGAGGTGGGGGGTTTCCTCCTTTTCTCACGTTTCTTTTCCGCTTCTGTTTTAGCACACAGGTTTTAGTCTTGTTTTAATAACCTTATCTTGGTGGCAGATATAAATGCACTTTGTTCACTAGTGTGTCCCATTCTTCAACTGCGTTTCTAAGCATTGTAGTTGCTGTGGATATTGCGTCTAATGCAGCAGCTGTTGTTGGGTGAATGTTGAGTTTGATGCATAGGGCTTCAGTTTCTTTACATTCCAGTAAGTTGTGTAACAGCGGCTCCTCTGCATCTGTTCTACAGATTTATTTATTTATTTATTTATATTCAAGAAGGTACATTGGGGGTTAAGAGAGTACATAGTAATGATGATGATTTTCATTCTTGTAAAGCCACTTGCACGCATAGCTTTTTGGACATAGATAAACATACAGATATGACACTCTTTAACTGTTGGGTTTATTACCTCCCAGCAGCACTTGTAACGAAATCTGAGTCTGTGTATTATCTTCCTAGCGTATTCTATTTACTACTCTGACACTGAAAATGTTTTTTCTAACGTCTCTGTGACTCATTTGGGTACTCAGCTTCCATCTGTGTCCGTTTCTGCGTGTACCTCCCGTGTTAAATAATCCTTTGTTGTCTATCTTGTCAATTCCCCTGAGGATTTTGTATGTGATGATCATGTCTTCCCGAGCTCTTCTGTCGTCTAGCGATGTGAGGTGCAGTTCACGCAGCTTTTTCTCGTAACTCATGTTTGACATGGTACGGGCTCTATACTGAGGCCGCATATTCCAAGATTGGCCTTGTATACGTGGTATACAAGGATCTGAAAGGTTTCTTACACAGATTTCTGAAGGCAGTTCTGATGTTAGACAGCCTCGCATACACCGCTGATGTTATTCTCTTGATGTGGGCTTCAGAAGACAGGTTTGTCGTGATATCGATTCCTAAATCTTTCTCTCAGTCCGTTTCATGAAAGATTTCATCTCCCATTCGGTATCCAGTGTCTGACCTGCCTCCTATTTCCTCCGCTTAGTTTCATTGTCTTTACATTTACTTGGAATGAACTTTAGTAGCCATTTATTGGACCATTTCTTCAGTTTGCCTAGATCATCTTGTAGCTTCATACTATCTTCCTCTGTCTTAATCTTCCTCATAATTTTTATTCATCAGCAAATATTAAGAGGAACTAGTCTATTCCCTCTTGGAGATCATTTACATATATCTATATATATATGTAAACTATATAGTTTACATATATATTACCTATATAGAAACCATATAGGTCTTTTGACCTATATAGTTTTGAAACAAAATAGCCTTTTGTTTCATAGTTCTTTTTTTAGGGGAGATAAATCCTAGCTCTACCAGGTACTCAAAGATCGATACACTGTGAACACTCATTCCCAAGGGTGCCTCCAACTTAATTTCCTTTATATCCTACTCATTTAGGGTAAATATCAGACCAAGCATGGCTGGTTCATCTTTCCCTCTCATTCTTGTCGGTCCCGTGATGTGTTGGCTTAGAAAGTTTCTTGTTGCCGTGTCCAGCAACCTAGCTCTCTATGTATCTGGTCCTCCATGTGGGTCTCTGTTCTCCCAATCTATCTTCCCGTGGTTGAAGTCTTTCATGATTAGTTGTCCAGATCCATTCCTGCTAGTGAGAGAAGCTGCTCTCTCTATTATGTTAATGGTAGCCATGTTGTTTCTATCATATTCCTGTCTGAGTCTTCTGTAATTTGGTGGTGGGTTATATATGACTACGACTATAATTTTTTGTCCTCCAGTTGCTATGGTACCTGGTATGTAGCCATTGAAACCTTCTCAGTCCTGACTAACCCTCTCCTTCAAAATCCTAGCCTTTTCTTACCAGCAGAGCTACACCACCACCTCCTCTTTCTTCTCTCTCTTTCCTCACAACACAGTAGTCCTGTGGAAACACTGCATTTGTTATGGTTTTCGTTAGCTTTGTTTCTGTGAAGTGCTATTATGTCTAGGTTTTCTTCAGGTATTCATTCTCCAAGTTCATTTTATTTATTTGTAATCTCATCTAAATTAGTGTATATTGCCCTGAGACTCACTTTCTTCTGTCCCTTTTCATGTCCCCTTCTTGGCGAGCGTTCTGCTAATGGGGGAAGCTGTTTTGTGGCGTGGATAATGGGGTCTCAAAGGATACTAGAGTAAGGGGTGGGGGGGGGGGGTCAAGTGAAGGAGGGACAGGGCGGGTATGGGATGAATGGGGGAGGAAGGACAGTGAGGGAAAGGGGGGAGGGGGGGGGGGACATGGCTGGAGTAGAGGAGGGGGTGGGAATAGGGTGAGGGGGGGGGGAGGGAGAGTTGGCAGAGCATTTGAGTGGAGGCAGGGAGGGTTCGGGGTAGGGGGGTTTCTATGCAGAGGAGGGTGGTGGAGTTGCCCTCCCCTCTAGTGTTACTGGGTTGCTGGTTGTGGATTCCCCCTCACCTCTGCGGGATGTTAGTGTTGGGAGCTGCGATTTCCTGCTTTTCTCCTCTCGCCCTGCTCTTCTTCCTTGTTTCTGCAGCCATGGCTTTCTCCTTCCCTCATCATGTCCCTTTGGTGGAATACTTTTTGAATTCTCCCACATATTACAGTGGCTCTTCCTTGTTAGAATTTTCTCCTTTGTGGTCTCATTTGCAAAAACTATCTTTAACATGCGGTGTCTATCCTTGTTGAACCAGCCTAACCTGATAACCTTTTCAATGCTATGTTCAGCCCTTTCCATCTCTAGCCCCTTTAGTATTTCCTTCACTGCTGCTCATTCCCCTCTGTCCTATTGGAGCCTTCCTGTTTGTGTGTGTGTGTGTGTGTGTGTGTGTGTGTGTGTGTGTGTGTGTGTGTATTCACCTAGTTGTATTCACCTAGTTGTGTTTGCGGGGGTTGAGCTTTGCTATTTTGGCCCGCCTCTCAACTGTCAATCAACTATTTACTAACTACTTTTTTTTCCTCCACACCATTGCACACCCACACACACACACCAGGAAGCACCCCGTGATAGCTTGACTAACTCCAAGGTACCTATTTACTGCTAGGTAGCAGGGGCATTCAGGGCGAAAGAAACTTTGCCCATTTGTTTCTGCCTTTCCTTTGGAGGATATGGATATGTGTGTGTGTGTGTGTGTGTGTGTGTGTGTGTGTGTGTGTGTGTGTGTGTGTGTGTGTGTGTGTGTGTGTGTGTGTGTGTGTGTGTGTGTGTGTGTGTGTGTGTGTGTGTGTGTACTCACCTATTTGTACTCACCTATTTGTGCTTGCGGGGGTTGAGCTTTGGCTCTTTGGTCCCGCCTCTCAACTGTCAATCAACTGGTGTACAGATTCCTGAGCCTACTGGGCTCTATCATATCTACATTTAAAACTGTGTATGGAGTCAGCCTGTGTGTGTGTGTGTGTGTGTGTGTGTGTGTGTGCACTACTAGGCTACAACTATTAGTACAAGGAGCATAACTCTCATGGGACAATAAACACGTAACCTACGAAGGGCAACGCATGGAGAGCAGAAAACTTATCACTGTCCATGAAAACACACAATGAGAGAGTTTGGGCGGCCACGCCCCTGTGTGGTATATATAAGGCCGCGCTGCCTCCAGCTGCCACAGTCAACACTGACACTCCTGAGCCATGAAGACCCTGGTTAGTTACTTCTTCTGGCTCACTTAGGCTATGTACTTTGCTATTTACTATTTACTAACTTTTTATTTGTTTGTGTTACTGCTTCTTTCACCAATACGTAAGAACCAAATATTATAGCAGCATATTATCTTAAGGCATGTTAGTATTTAACGAATTTTGAATTAATTTTTAGAACCAATGTATTAATGTATTAACCAATTTTTTAATGTATTTAACTACTGCTTACAGAAACTTATTTCATGGCTCTGTTCAGCTCCAGTTCAATTACGTATTACCGTAAGTTAATATTGTTCATTCAACAGATCATTGTTGCCGCCCTGGCCGCCTTCTGCTTGGTGGCCACAAGCGCTGCTCCTGCTCCAGATGCTGAGCCCGGTTACCTTGGTGGCTACGGCTTCGGCCGAGGCCTCGGCTTTGGAGGAGGATATGGAGGCTATGGGGGAGGATATGGAGGCTACGGGGGAGGATATGGAGGCTACGGACTCTATGGTCGTAGGAAGAGGAGCGCTGAGCCTGCTGCTGAGCCTGAAGCTGAACCCGGTTACTTTGGCGGCTATGGAGGTTTTGGCCGAGGCTTCGGAGGATATGGAGGCTTTGGTGGAGGCTACGGAGGTTACGGAGGCTATGGATACTATGGCTGAACATCAGTTGTTTTTAACTGATAAATATCATTGATTGCAACAATAAAAACTTAAATTAAATATACAGAATCTAACATTTTCATTTCACTTTCTGATTCCTTTTACAAATATAAAATGTTAAAATTTTGTTGCATATTTTTTTTTTTTTTTTTTTTTTGAGATATATACAAGAGTTGTTACATTCTTGTAGAGCCACTAGTACGCGTAGCGTTTCGGGCAAGTCCTTAATCCTATGGTCCCTGGAATACGATCCCCTGCCGTGAAGAATCGTTTTTTCATCCAAGTACACATTTTACTGTTGCGTTAAACAGAGGCTACAGTTAAGGAATTGCGCCCAGTAAATCCTCCCCGGCCAGGATACGAACCCATGACATAGCGCTCGCGGAACGCCAGGCGAGTGTCTTACCACTACACCACGGAGTCTATGAATAACAAACGAATTTTGTAAACGAATAACAAAACCCGTTCATATGGATATAAATGATAATTTTTCTTTTCGTTCTGGACCTTTATTATGTGAATAAGGAGTACAGGTTAACGTTCAAACGTCATTAATATGTCAAAAACTTCGTGATAAATGTCCAGGAAAAAAAAAACCAGCTGTGATAAATGTCCCTAACAGACCGGAACGTCGTCACAAATCATTTCCCCGTTGTCGAAGCCAGGATGCCTGTACATAGATTTATCGAGGGCCCGCCTAGGCTAGCTACTGACCTTCCCTAGGATGCAATCCACAACAATTAAATAACTTCCGGGTCCCTATTTTAATGCCAGGTGAACAGGCACATCAAGTGAAAGGAAAAGTTAGCAATTATTTCTCACCTGCCCGGAGATTGAGCGCGGATCCGACGGTTGTGAACTGAGGACGAAGACTTCTCTGCTATAGGTTCCTACTATGTGTGAGTGTGGTTACATGTTTTCAGCCATCTTCTTATGAGTTGTTCACAGCATACTGTAAAAGGGAATGCCCTCATCAGAAAGAAAACAACTTTTGCAACCAAAAAATATTTTACCATAACTTTTGCAACCAGAAAATATTTTACCATCAATTCAGTTAAGTAGAAATTCCATGGAAAGTCTCTTGTTATTCTTAATTTTTCCGTATCCCTCTTTTCTCTGACAGGAAACCATGAATGCGGAGATGATAAGACAGTAGTAAAGATCAAGTAGGCTAAAGATATCCGGGAATGACATTTAACTATTCACTGTCACCTACACGCTACAGAGAGCACTAGCAGCGCCATACTCAACCATTCACCATAACTTAACACTACATAAGGTCACAAGACTCAGCCACAACACACGTCAGTCATTACCCCCAGAATGAATGACCATTACCTAAGACCAGACGTATGGGAATACAACGGGTTCACTATAGCCCGTGCTACATGGAAATTTTGTTCCGAGTAGCTAAATCGAAAAAAACAACTGTGAATACGACAGTTACAACAACCCCGTTCTTGTGATAGATAAGTCCACTACAGGTTCTCCACAGCCCGTGCTACTTGGAACTGTTTGTTCCTAGTAGCTGAATCTAAAACAACAACAACGGGAATACAAGTACAGGGAAGCAGGATGGATCCTTCACATGGTCGTCCCTCAATAACCCCTCGACCACTTACGCGACTTCGACACCCTGAAGAAGGAAATTTGACCAGACTACCAACTTCGGTGAACAGGGATAAGGACACCACTCCTCTTGTAATACCCGAAGATCTTCCTATAGACCGGCCGACTGTGGCCAGCACCTCTGACTCCTGTGGCATTAAACTATGAGCGACCTGTGTACTCCATCTTAGCTAAGATGTACAAAGAGTTTGGAAAGATTGAGAGGAGGAAGTGGAATGAGGAGACGAAATTCTTGAAGAGGATTTGGATAGTGAATGAGGAGGCTCGAAAGTTCGGTGGCCTGTCCACCCTGTGTTGGCATCAAGTATATCTCGGAGTGGAGCTTGTTATTGAGTTCTTCTTCCGTGGCTGGGGGCTTGTGGTGCGGCGGTTGGTCTTCATGCTGGTGTAGTTGAGGTTCTTAATCTGGCTTGCAGGAGGCGTTTTCCCGTTTTGGGTGATACATGTTTGCTGGAAGTTGATGGTAGGTGTTGGTAGTGTTTCTTCATTCTTGGATGTTCATTCTTCATGGGTCTTCACTCTTCAATCGCTGGCCTTCAGACTTCAGTGCTTTTATTTTTCCTACTTCTTTTTCCTTGCAGTTTTCAGGAAACGTGGATCGCTGTTCTTCTTGGGTATCACAGAAGTCGAGGTTGTCTTACTTCTCGTTGACATTGCTGTACGGTAGTTCGAGGTTGTAGGCATGGTGTCCAGTAGGAAATCATCTGGTCTGTAGTGAACCTTCCGCTGAGGAGGGGATGATGTTACCACTGAGACATCTTCATCTGACGAATCGGTTGAATCAAGAGCTGTGGCGGCTTTCCTTGAAGGTTGAGTAGTAGCAGATCGTGGAGAGGGTTGCAAAGTGATCGCTGTAACTACAGCTGGAGTAGAAGGTTCCGTGGGCGTATCCATGGTTCATAGAACGTCGGTAGTAATCTTCGTGGAAGTGGCAGGAACGTTGTCGGCTGGAGAATCGTCTACCTCTACTGTGTCAGATGGAGGTTTAGCAGGTGTTGCAAGCTGAGCAGCTGCCGAGGCAGTTTCCGTTGATAATGAAGGCGCCTGCCTGCAGGAAGCACCGTCTCTGGAACTCGGAAGGTAGTTAAGTCATTCGCAGCTAACTGTGTGTTTAGAGTTGTGACGAACAAACTGTTGTCAGACCCAGCAATTCTCTCAGCAAGGAACAGGTTCCAGACCAGCGTCTGAAGTAGGTCGAGACTGGGTTGTTAATTGGACGTTAGGCGCCCAACGAGGAGGCTGGGAGGTTCGGGGCCGAGAGGCGCCGCCTGGGAGAACTGGAAAATCTTCTAATTGGTTGTGAGTCTTTGAGGGTTGGGGCGGACCTTGGCGGAAGCGGCGTCGACGCTGCACTTAGTGACGCATTCCTGATATTTCTTGGTGGAGTGTGTATAAGTGTAACACTTGAAGCATTGTTGGTCCGCTTCAGCTGTGGTGAAGTATTTTTCATGTACAAGCAGACGTCGGAAACCGGGTGAACGATGACAGTGATATCAGTTGGTATCACAGGAGTGTTCTCAGCTTGGATTGCGTCTACAAGTTCCTTGATGTCTCGGTTGATGATCCATTCACTGGGTCTCCTGATGAAGACAGTTCTCTCAGCAAGGTGCCGACGAGAGAATGTCACGGTGATATGCGCTTCTTCAAGTGCGGTGCGGGTGGGAAATGATTCGAAGTGTTCGATGTTATCCACTTGTGAGTAGAAGAGAACAACTTCCGTACCCTTCTGGCGAAAATCAACAAGTGTGGTGTTGGTGCAGGTGAGAGGGTTTGCAGTAGGTCGGTCTTGCTGAATGCATCGTTCAGGAAGGTAGCCCTCACTCTCTGGAAGGAAACTTGGCTTTATGCACCATGGCAAATACTAAGCAATACAGCTGACCAATTCGTCGGTCTGACCAGTCCTATGGTCTTGGATTGGATTGGCGCGTTCCCGGACCCCCTTCGCCAGATCTCCAGTATCAGCTGTTGATACTGATAATGGCTCCAAAGGGCCTCCACTTACGGTCTCACCATAGCCCTTGCTACATGGAAATTTTGTTCCAATAATTGAATCGAAAACAAACAACAACAGCAACCTACTTTTCAGTACTTGTCTTTGACAAAGAAACCCTCTACTCCCACTTCACACATCATTGCCACCTCAACCTTTCCTGAGGCAATCCTCGTCCATCCGGCACGCAACCCCAATGACATATTCATAAATTTTAACATACTGTGCATTCAAAATAGGAATTTTCTCACATTAAATAATATCATCATATATTTCAGTTATGCCTGTTTTGGCGTAGGTTAGGATAAATTAGGTATTTAGATTCTGTTGGAAAATATTTTTATTTCTAGTATGTAGGTGATGCATTTTCAAAGTTGCGATTAGAACATAAGTCATCAACAAAACACTTTTCAATAAAGTACTAGTTTGAAGGCTGGATAAATAAGCACTTGTCCTTTGTTGGTGAGGTCGGGCTCTCATTATATTTGAATTATCTTTCCTCATTCTGAAATTCTTAATCCTCAGAATCTGCTTGTTTTCGTATCGATTTCCCTTGTCAGTTCTTCATCACTTAAACGCTTCCTCTCATTCCCCTTCTAACTTGGAGAGCATCCCACACTTACTGTACATTCATAATCAAACATTTTCCTGTTTTCATCCCACCTGTCACTGGTATTCAGATGCTTATTCTCTTGTTCCAAGATTATTTTTATAATTTTTTGAACACATCATTACTTAATCGCTACATTTCAACTTTTATATTTTTGCCACTTTTGTACCGAAGGAAAGCAACAACCAAACATAAACGTATAGGCCTAGCAAAGAACATGTCCTAAATTAGGTCTCAAATTTCATATGTTAGGTCTAGGATTGCTAATTTACTCCAAGGGTGGATGTGAGTTATGATTTAGGTGTTGAAGATTTTGTATGGCCCTTTGGTATGCCATTTGTACACATGTTGATTATTTATAATACAAAAGTACATATTTTCACCATAGGTAATGTCACTATTGGAAGATGATTTCTGTGCAAGATATGGTGAATGGATGAGTCACTTCCGGCTATCATTAGATTTGACAGTGGACGATGATGATGATGGTGGTGATGCGTATATATTATGTTGTCATATAATTTCCTGAAAAGTTCATTGTTAAATAATTTTTTCATGTTGTTAGTGCCGTGTTTCAGCAGTGAGGTCATCTGGCTTATAAATACAAAGACAACTTCAATATTTAGTATTATTTGAAGGATAGAAATTTTGTTAATGAATAATGAAATATATTGAATGATATTTAAGCTTTGATCATTAATATATTTGTTGAATTTATAAATGAATGTTCTCAGTAAAGGAAGAGGTTGGTCAGTTGTCATCAGTAGCTTTTCAGCCATAGTATCCATAGCCTCCATAACCTCTCCCGAAACCTCCATACCCTCTGTAGCCTTCCAAACCACCGAAGCGTTCAAAGCGTCCAAAACTTCCATAGCCGTTTAGGTAACCTGGATTAGTTTCAGGCTCAGCAGCAGGCTCAGCGCTCCTCTTCACCTGATAGTAGTCTCCGTATCCTCAAAATCCTCTGTAGACTCCATATCCTCCCCCAACCCGTTCTCGCACTTTCGTATAGTCAATATTGACTTATTTAATACGTGCATATGTGACATACTAAACATACTAGTTTACCTTGAAAAGCTTCATAGAAAACACCGACCTTACCTAACCTTCTTAGTATGTTAAGATAAGCATCTTATTGCTTTTTATTTACAATTATTACTTAACCTATTATAGGTATAGGTTAAGTAATAATTGTAATTATGAAGCAATAAGATGCGCATCATAACATACTAAGAAGGTTAGGGTAGGGAAGGTCGGTGTTTTCTATGAAGCTTTTCAAGGTAAACTAGTATGTTTAGTATGTCACATATGCACGTATTTAATAAATCAATATTGACTGTAAGAAAGTGCGAGAACGGGTTGCCTCCCCCGAAGCATTGGGGGGAGGAGCTACGACTGAAGCTTCCAAGATAACGGGCTCAGCATCTGGGGCAGGAGCAGCGCTTGTGTTAATGCGATTTAACTGGTTTTTAATATAAAAGAAATGTAGATCAAATAATGAAGCGTCTTAGCTAATATATTGTCAAATAATTATTTCCTGAGTGCAGAAAAATAAGCTAATTCGAATCACAGAAACATATAATAATATAATATGGTCTATAGAAAATAGCAAACAGTATGACACCAAGAGAGCCAGAAAATGTAACTCACGAGGGTCTTTATGGCTCAGAAGTTTTAGTGATAACTGTGACAACTGGATGTTGTTATTTTAGATTTAGCTATTCCGAATGAAATGTCCATGTAGCAAGGGCTGTAGTGAACCTATATTGAATTCGGTTATTCACGATAAGCAATAATCTTGTTACTGTGATATTTGGGTCAAAGTTAAAAATGGAGGTGGGGGGTTTCCTCCTTTTCTCACGTTTCTTTTCCGCTTCTGTTTTAGTGCACAGGTTTTAGTCTTGTTTTGATAACATTATCTTGGTGGCAGATATAAATGCACTTTGTTCACTAGTGTGTCCCATTCTTCAACTGCGTTTCTAAGCATTGTAGTTGCTGTGGATTTTGCGTTTAATGCAGCAGCTGTTGTTGGGTGAATGTTGAGTTTGATGCATAGGGCTTCAGTTTCTTTACATTCCAGTTAGTAGCGTAACAGCAGCTCCTCTGCATCAGTTCCACAGATATGACGCTCTTTATCTGGTGTGTGTGTGTGTGTACTCACCTAGTTGTACTCACCTAGTTGTGTCTGCAGGATCGAGCATTGACTCTTGGATCCCGCCTTTCGAGTATCGGTTGTTTACAGCAATGACTCCTGTCCCATTTCCCTATCATACCTGGTTTTAATATTATGAATAGTATTTGCTTCCACAACCTGTTCCTGAAGTGCATTCCATTTTCCCACTACTCTCACGCTAAAAGAAAACTTCTTAACATCTCTGTGACTCATCTGAGTTTCAAACTTCCATCCATGTCCCCTCGTTCTGTTACTATTCCGTGTGAACATTTCGTCTATGTCCACTCTGTCAATCCCTCTGAGTTTCTTATACGTTCCTATCATGTCCCCCCTCTCCCTTCTTCTTTCTAGTGTCGTAAGGTGTGTGTGTGTGTGTGTGTGTGTGTGTGTGTGTGTGTAATTACCTAAGTGTAATTACCTAAGTGTAGTTACAGGATGAGAGCTACGCTCGTGGTGTCCCGTCTTCCCAGCACTCTTTGTCATATAACGCTTTGAAACTACTGACGGTCTTGGCCTCCACCACCTTCCCACCTAACTTGTTGTGAGAAAGTGGTGGAGGCCAAGACCGTCAGTAGTTTCAAAGCGTTATTTGATAAAGAGTGCTGGGAAGACGGGACACCACGAGCGTAGCTCTCATCCTGTAACTACACTTAGGTAATTACACACACACACACACACACACACGCGCGCGTGTGTGTGTGTACTCACATAGTTGTACTCACCTAATTGTGCTTGCCGGGGGGTTGAGCTCTGGCTCTTTGGTCCCGCCTCTCAACTGTCAATCAACTGATAAACAGATTCCTGAGCCTATTGTGTGTGTGTGTGTGTGTGTACTCACCTAGTTGTGTTTGTGGGGGTTGAGCTCTGGCTCTTTGGTCCCGCCTCTCAACCGTCAATCAACCCGTAGTCTCTCCTACGTGTGTTTCACCGAGTTGTGTTTGCGGGGGTTGAGCTTTGCTCTTTCGGCCCGCCTCTCAACTGTCAATCAACTGTTTACTAACTACACTAACTATTTTTTTTTTTTTTTTTTTTTTACACCACACACACACACCCCAGGAAGCAGCCCGTGACAGCTGACTAACTCCCAGGTACCTATTTACTGCTAGGTAACAGGGGCACTTAGGGTGAAAGAAACTTTTCCCATTTGTTTCTGCCTCGTGCGGGAATCGAACCCGCGCCACAGAATTACGAGTCCTGCGCGCTATACACCAGGCTACGAGGCCTGTGTGTGTGTGTGTGTGTGTGTGTGTGTGTGTGTGTGTGTGTGTGTGTGTGTGTGTGTGTGTGTGTGTGTGTGTGTGTGTGTGTGTGTGTGTGTGTGTGTGTGTGTGTGTGCGCGCGCGTATTCGTTCGTGCGCGCGTGTTCGTACATGTGTACTCACCTATTTGTACTCACCTATTTGTGCTTGCAGGATCGAGCATTGACTCTTGGATCCCGCCTTTCTAGCTATCGGTTGTTTACAGCAATGACTCCTGTCCCATTTCCCTATCATACCTAGTTTTAAAAGTATGAATAGTATTTGCTTCCACAACCTGTTCCCCAAGTGCATTCCATTTTTCCACTACTCTTACGCTAAAAGAAAACTTCCTAACATCTCTGTGACTCATCTGAGTTTCCAGTTTCCACCCATGTCCCCTCGTTCTGTTATTATTACGTGTGAACATTTCATCTATTTTCACTTTGTCAATTCCCCTGAGTATTTTATATGTCCCTATCATATCTCCTCTCTCCCTTCTTTTCTCTAGTGTCGTAAGGTTCAGTTCCTTCAGCCGCTCTTCATATCCCATCCCTCGTAACTCTGGGACAAGCCTCGTCGCAAACCTCTGAACCTTCTCCAGTTTCTTTATGTGTTTCTTCAGGTGGGGGCTCCATGATGGCGCGGCATACTCTAAGACGGGTCTCACGTAGGCAGTGTAAAGCGCCCTAAAAGCCTCCTCATTTAGGTTTCTGAATGAAGTTCTAATTTTCGCCAGTGTAGAGTACGCTGCTGTCGTTATCCTATTTATATGTGCCTCAGGAGTTAGATTAGGTGTCACATCCACTCCCAGGTCTCTTTCTCGAATCGTTACAGGTAGGCTGTTCCCCTTCATTGTGTACTGTCCCTTTGGTCTCCTGTCACCTGATCCCATTTCCATAACTTTACATTTACTGGTGTTAAACTCCAGTAGCCATTTCCCTGACCATCTCTGCAGCCTGTTTAAGTCCTCTTGGAGGATCCTACAATCCTCATCTGTCACAACTCTTCTCATTAATTTTGCGTCATCCGCAAACATTGACATGTATGATTCCACTCCTGTAAACATATCATTTACGTAAATTAGAAAGAGGATTGGTCCCAGCACCGATCCTTGAGGTACTCCACTTGTTACTGTTCGCCAGTCCGACTTTTCGCCCCTTACCATTACCCTCTGGCTCCTTCCTGTTCGGTAGTTCTTCACCCATACTAGGGCCTTTCCGCTTACTCCTGCCTGCCTTTCAAGTTTGTATAGCAGTCTCATGGGCGGTACCGTATCAAAGGCCTTTTGGCAGTCAAGAAATATGCAGTCTGCCTAGCCTTCTCTGTCCTGCCTTATCCTTGTTACTTTATCATAGAATTCTAAAAGGTTTGTTAGGCATGATTTCCCTGTCCAGAACCCATGTTGGTGCTTGTTTACAAACCCAATGCTCTCCAGGTGCTCAACAAGTCTTAGCCTAATTATTCTTTCAAGTATTTTGCAGGGGATGCTTGTCAGTGATACGGGTCTGTAGTTAAGTGCCTCCTCCCTATCACCTTTTTTGAAAATCGGTACGACATTTGCCTCCTTCCAGCAACTGGGCAATTCTCCCGACATAAGTGACTCATTAAAGATCATTGCCAGAGGCACGCTGAGAGCCTGCGCTGCCTCTTTAAGTATCCACGGTGATACTTTGTCTGGTCCAACAGCTTTATTTGCATCCAGTGTTGTCAACTGTTTCATTACATCCTCTGCTGTCACCTCTATATCTGATAGTCTTTCATCTTGGGTAATCTCTTCTAACAATGGGAGCTGCTCAGGCTCGGTTGTGAACACTCCATGGAATTTTGCATTCAGTACCTCGCAGATTTCCTTGTCGCTTTCTGTATATGCCCCTTCTGTTTTCCTCAGTCTTGTCACTTGGTCATTTACCGACATCTTCCTTCTTATATGGCTATGTAGTAATTTTGGTTGCTTTTTCGCTTTGACTGCAATATCATTCTCATAATTTCTTTCCGACACTCGTCTTATGTTAACATGACGTATTGATGATAGAGGATAGTCAGGAAAATGAACTTTCTAGTAGTGTTAGCGTTCAACCTTCTGTAGTGACAAATGTCGAAACAAAGGTTAAAGTAAAACGGTATAGAGAAATAAGAAAGAAATTAGATATCAATAAGATCACCTTTGATGCTAGTAGCTGTTGTGCAAATGAGGAGAAAGCAGAAATGTTACAGTGTTGGGAGAGTCTGTCTGAGAAAATCTCGTATCTCATGGAATGTGACAGACAGGGCAAAGGTAGTTTTATTAAATCATGGATGAAAGTAGAGTGAGAATATTATCTTGGAGCGTTAATGGGTTAAAATCTAGTGCGGTGGATGTACACTATTATACTCTTAGATAGTACTATATTAACCTGATATGTTACATGGGATTCTTGTATTTGTACTCACTGAATTTGTGCGCCCCTTGAGGGACTTGAAGTATGGGAAGGGGTAGAAATAGCCTAAGCTAATCTTTGATTTTTTTTTTTTTTTTTTTTTTTTTTTTTTAACTTGTCTCAATAAACCTACTTGAACTTGGAAGACCATTATGTATTAAAGTGTCAAATTATGGATAACCATAGAAATAAGGAAATAAGTAGTGTACCACTTCAAATTGTTTGGATGTGTGATAATGATATGATAGACAGAATACTTAGGAACTACAAGAATTTTGCCCCAATGATTGTAACACTTACTATATTAATATGCAATGTTAAATGTTGTATTGTGATTTGTGTATCTGTACTCACTGAATTTGTGCGCCCCTTGAGGGACTTGAAGTAGAGGGGGGTAGAAATAGCCTAAGCTACTCTATCCCTTTGAGATGTATTTTTTTCTTGTCTCAATAAACATACTTGAACTTGAACTTGAACTTGAATGTAATCATTCCTAGCTCTGTTACATCTAATCCTGTTGTCCTCTGTCCTTTGTCTTCTGTACTTCCTCCACTCCCTCCTGCTTCTCACCTTTGCTTCCTGACACTGTCTATTAAACCATGGGTTATTATATTCCCTCCTGCTTTTTTCCTTTATTGTTGGAATAAATCTCTCTTCAGCCTCCTTGCATTTCAATATGACTTGGTTCATCATACCTTGCACTGTTTTTCCTCTAAGTTCTTCCTCCCACTGCACTTCTCCCAGGTAGTCCCTTATCCTTCTGTAGTCCCCTTTTCTGTAATCAAGTCTCCTTTCCCGGACCTCTTGTCCTTTGGTCACAATTTTAAGCTCCATCATGTAGTCAAAGACTAGGACACAATGGTCACTAGCTCCTAGTGGTATTTCATGTTCCAACTGCTCGATGTCTTCTACATTCTGAGTGAAAATGAGATCTAATAGGCTGGGCGTATCCCCTCCTCTTTCCCTAGTATCTTCTTTCACATGCTGTGTTAGGAAATTCCTGTCAATAACGTCTACCAGCTTCGCTCCCCAGGTCTCCTCCCCGCCATGGGGATTCCTCGTTTCCCAATCTATCTCTCCGTGATTTAGGTCCCCCATGACCAGCAGCTTTGCTCTCATTCTATGCGCTAAAGTTGCTGCCCTCTGCAGTTCATCTATACATGTCTTGTTGTTGTGTGTATGTGTGTGTGTGTGTGTGTGTGTATGCGTACTCACCTAGTTGTACTCACCTAGTTGTGCTTGAGGGGGTTGAGCTTTGGCTCTTTGGTCCTGCCTCTCAACCGTCAATCAACAGGTGTACAGGTTCCTGAGCCTATTGGGCTCTAACATATCTACACTTGAAACTGTGTATGGAGTCAGCCTCCACCACATTACTTCCTAATGCATTCCTTTTGTTAACCACTCTGACACTAAAAAAGTTCTTTCTAATATCTCTGTGGCTCATTTGGGCACTCAGTTTCCACCTGTGTCCCCTAGTGCGTGTGCCCCTTGTGTTAAATAGCCTGTCTTTATCAACCCTGTCGATTCCCTTGAGAATCTTGAATGTGGTGATCATGTCCCCCCGAACTCTTCTGTCATCCAACGAAGTGAGGTTTAATTCCCGTAGTCTCTCCTCGTAGCTCATACCCCTCAGCTCGGGTACTAGTCTGGTGGCAAACCTTTGAACCTTTTCCAGTTTAGTCTTGTGCTTGACTAGATATGGACTCCATGCTGGAGCCGCATACTCCAGGATTGGTCTTACATATGTGGTATATAATGTTCTGAAAGATTCCTTACACAAGTTTCTAAAGGCCGTTCTTATGTTAGCCAACCTGGCATATGTTGCTGAAGTTATCCTCTTGATATGAGCTTCAGGGGACAGGTCTGGCGTCATATCAATCCCCAGGTCCTTCTCTCTCTCTGACTCTTGAACTATCTCATCTCCCAAATGATACCTCGTATCTGGTCTCCTGCTTCCTACCCCTATCTTCATTACATTACATTTGCTTAGGTTAAACTCTAACAGCCATTTGTTCGACCATTCCTGCAGCTTGTCCAGGTCTTCTTGAAGCCTCAAGCTGTCATCCTCTGTCTTAATCCTTCTCATAATTTTGGCGTCGTCAGCAAACATTGAGAGGAATGAGTCTATACCCTCTGGGAGATCATTTACGTATTTCAGAAACAGGATAGGTCCAAGCACAGAGCCCTGTGGTACTCCACTGGTGACTTCACGCCATTCTAAGGTCTCACCCCTCACTGTAACTCTCTGCTTCCTATTGCTTAGGTACTTCCTTATCCACTGGAGCGCCCTATCATTTACTCCTGCCTGTTTCTCCAGCTTATGCATCAACCTTTTATGGGGTACTATGTCAAATGCTTTCCGACAGTCCAAAAAAAATGCAGTCCGCCAATCCTTCTCTTTCTTGCTTAATCTTTGTCACCTGATCGTAGAATTCTATCAAGCCTGTAAGGCAAGATTTACCCTCCCTGAATCCATGTTGGCGATTTGTCACGAAGTCCCTTCTCTCCAGATGTGTTATCAGGTTTTTTCTCACGATCTTCTCCATCACCTTGCATGGTATACAAGTCAAGGACACTGGCCTGTAGTTCAGTGCCTCTTGTCTGCCACCCTTTTTGTATATTGGTACTACATTAGCAGTCTTCCATATTTCTGGTAGGTCTCCCGTTTCCAGTGACCTACTATACACTATGGAGAGTGGCAAGCAAAGTGCTCCTGCACACTCTTTCAATACCCATGGTGAGATTCCGTCCGACCCAACAGCTTTTCTCACATCCAGCTCCAATAGGTGCTTCTTGACCTCATCTCTTGTAATTTCGAACCTTTCCCAAGGTCACCTGGTTTGCTGCCACTTCTCCTAGCGCCGTGACTTCTCCCTGTTCTATTGTAAAGACCTCCTGGAACCTTTTGTTGAGTTCTTCACACACCTCTTTATCATTCTATGTGTACCTGTCCTCGCCCACCCTAAGTTTCATCACCTGTTCCTTCACTGTTGTCTTCCTCCTGATGTGACTGTGTAGTAGCTTTGGTTCGGTCTTGGCTTTATTAGCTATATCATTTTCATACCTTTTCTCAGCTGCTCTTCTCACACTAACATTCTCGTTCCTGGTTCTCTGGTATCTCTCTCTACTTTCTGGTGTTTTGTTATTATGGAAGTTCCTCCATGCCCTTTTGTTCAGCTCCTCTGCTTTCATACATTCCCTATTAAACCACGGATTCTTCCTTTGCTTCTCTGTTTTTTCCTGTCGGGCTGGGACAAACCTGCTTACAGCCTCCTGACATTTTTGGGTGACATAGTCCATCATGTCTTGTACGGACTTGGTTTGAGTTCTGTGTCCCAATGTATATCCCATAGAAATTTATTCATCTCTTCATAGTTTTCCTTTCGGTGCGCCAGCCCTTTTTTCCCAGTTCTTTTTTGGGGGTGATAATTCCTAGCTCAACCAGGTACTCAAAGCTCAATACACTATGATCACTCATTCCTAAGGGGGCTTCCAACTTAACTTTCCTTATATCCGACTCATTTAGGGTAAATATCAGATCAAGCAAGGCTGGTTCATCCCCTCCTCTCATTCTTGTCGGTCCCTTGACGTGCTGACTTAGAAAGTTTCTTGTTGCCCCATCCAGCAGCTTAGTTCTCCATGTGTCTGGGCCTCCATGTGGGTCTCTGTTCCCCCAATCTATCTTCCCATGGTTGAAGTCTCCCATGATTAGTAGTCTGGATCCGTTCCTGCTAGCCACAGAAGCTGCTCTCTCTATTATATTGATGGTGGCCAAGTTGTTTCTATCATATTCCTGTCTGGGTCTTCTGTCATTCGGTGGGGGGTTATATATGACTACTACTATAATTTTCTGTCCTCCAGTTGCCTGATATGTAGTCACTGAAACCTTCACAGTTCTGAATTACCATATCTTCGAAACTCCAACCTTCTCTTAGTAGCAAAGCTACACCACCTCCTCCTCTCCCTTCTCTCACTTTCCTCACTACATAGTAGCCCTGTGGAAACACTGCATTTGTTATAGTTTTCGTTAGCTTTGTTTCTGTGAGTGCTATTATATCTGGGTTTTCCTCTAGTGCCCATTCTCCGAGTTCACTTGTTTTATTTGTAATCCCATCTATGTTAGTGTACATTGCCTTGAAGCTCACTTTCTTCTGCTCATTTTCTTGTCCCTTTCTTGGCGAGCATTCTGCTGGTGTGGGAAGCTGTTCTGTGGGTGAGAAGATCTGTGAGGTGGTTTGCAGGGTCTCAGAGGATTTTGGGGTGGGGGGTGGGGGTTTAAGGGAAGGGGGGACAGGTAGAGTGTGGGTTAAGGAGATAGGGGGGACATGGAGGATACGGGGTGAGGTGGGGGAGGGGTGAATAGAGAAGGGGTGACAGGGTCAGAATGGGGTGGGGGTGAGGGAGGGTTGGGTGGGGGGGGAGGGAGGGTTGGGTTGGGGCAGGTAGGGTGAGGGGAAGGGAGGGTTTCTATGCAGAGGGGGGTGGTGGTGTTGCTGGGATGCTGGTCTTGGGTTCCCCTCTTGTCTCTAGGACTATTGTGTTGGGGGCTGTGATTTCCTGGTTTGCTCCTCTCTCCCTGCGCTTCCTCCTTGCCTCTGCTGCCCTGGCTCTCTCCTCCTTCGTCCTGTCCCTCTGCAGGAATACTTTTTTGTATCCCTCCACATGCTGCAGACGACTCTTCCTTTCGAGAATATTCTCCTTCGTGGTTTCATTTGTAAACACCACCTTTACAAGTCGGTTTCTGTCCTTGTTGTACCAGCCCAACCTGAAAACCTTCTCAATGTTTTGTTCAGCCCCTTCCATCTGTAACCCCTTCAGTAGCCCATGTACTGCCTCTCTATCCTTGCTATTCCATTCTTGCCTGTTGAATCCTTCCTGTTCTTTGATGCCTACAACAACCACTGATCTTTTTCTCTCCAGCAGCTGAGTGGTGCACCTTGCTGCTTCCTGTGAGGTAGCAGCTTGCATGGCTACCTCCCTCACTGTGGCCATTGCTTCTGAGCTCTTTTTCAGTATGTCCGCAAATGATTCAGGTACAGAGGCATTTCCTCCCAATGTAACATTCCCACCTTCCCTTTGGATGATAATCTGATGCTCGGTCTCTTTATTTTTCTCTGTGAGGGATTTGATCTCCTCCCTTGCTGATGTCAGCTCACTTTGCAGATTGTTAATTGTAATCCTCATTTCATGCATCTCCCTCCTGAATTCCTACAGAACTTGGGTTAACATCTCCTTCGTTTGGTCACTCTGGCTGTTCCCTGTGTCCCAGTTGTGTCCTCCTGCCATTTTGCCCCTTGTCAAGAGAGAGAGAGAGAGCAAGAGAGCAAGAGAGAGAGAAAGAGAGAGAGAGAGAGAGAGAGAGAGAGAGAGAGAGAGAGAGAGAGAGAGAGAGAGAGAGTGAGAGTGAGAGAGATAGAGAGAGAGAGAGAGAACGTGTGTGTGTGTGTGTGTGCGTGCGTGGGATGGGGGTTAAGAGGAGGTGTGGTGTTGTCTGGAGATTACAGCAGGTAAGAGAGGGGGTAAGAGAGGGGGTAAGAGAGGGGGTAAGAGAGGGGGTAAGAGAGGGGGTAAGAGAGGGGGTAAGAGAGGGGGTAAGAGAGGGGGTAAGAGAGGGGGTAAGAGAGGGGGTGGATTATGAGTGAGGTTTTATCCCCTTTCCACGAAAGGTGTTAATCCCTTCTAGCCTGACTGGACGTATGTGTGTGTGCGTGCGTGTGTGCTTGCAAACATACGTATGCGTGCGTGCGTGTGTGCTTGCAAACGTACGTGTGCGTGCGTGCGTGCGTGCGTGTGTTACGGGGGTCCCGTAAAATGTCAACCGCTACCCAAAATGAGCCACTTTGATATTTTAAATGTATCTGATATACTGAACAAGAATTTGGTGATATTTTACCTCTGTACACCTGAAGAATTGAGCAGAGAGGGGTACCTACCTGTCAGCCTCCCGCTCACACACCATGGTGAATAATTACGATGCTGGATGACGAAGTGCTCCGTCGTCGCCTCCCACGTGGTGATTCACTAATCCAGTAGATTGATGATGGCGGTTCTTCTCTATCTAACACAAATCTCTGGAGTCAGTCACTGTATCGGTGTGTCTGTTGTGTTACAGTTCACCAAGTCACTGTACCACTGATCACTTGACCCAATATGTAAACAAAACCTCGTGGGCCCTCCCACGTGGCCTGTCTGGTGAATTCACTGTTTAACACCAAGTTCTAGTGATAGCACTGTATTTTTCTTTCCTAGTCGCGGCGGTTATACGCTTTGTGATACCCCTAGATCTGTGATCTGTCACTGTAGCCTTAATTAACCCAAAAATAGTTGGGTTACCAACCCAACATTTTTTTTAACCCCAAAAAATAGCTCACCTAGTTGTGCTTGCGGGAGTTGAGCTCTGGCTCTTTGGTCCCGCCTCTCAATCGTCAATCAACTGGTGTACAGATTCCTGAGTCTACTAGGCTCTATCATATCTACATTTGAAGCTGTGTATGGAGTCATCCTCCACGACGTCACTTTCTAATGCATTTCATTTGTCTACTACTCTGACACTGAAAAAATTCTTTCTTACGTCTCTACGGCTCAATTTGGGCGCTCAATTTCCACCTGTGTCCTCTAGTGCGTGTGTCCCTTGTGTTAAATAGTCTGTCCTTATCTACCCTATCAATTCCTCTGAGAATCTTGTATATGGTGATCATGTCCCCTCTAACTCTTCTGTCTCCCAGTGACGTGAGGTTTAATTCCCGTAGTCTCTCCTACGTGTGTGTGTGTGTGTGCGTGTGTGTGTGTGTGTGTGTGTGTGTGTGTGTGTGTGTGTGTGTGTGTGTGTGTGTGTGTGTGTGTGTGTGTGTGTGTGTGTGTGTGTGTGTGTGTGTGTGTGTGTGTGTGTGTGTGTGTGTGTGTGTGTGTGTGTGTGTGTGTGTGTGTGTGTGTGTGTGTGTGTGTGTGTGTGTGTGTGTGTGTGTGTGTGTGTGTGTGTGTGTGCGCGTATTCGTTCGTGCACGCGTATTTGACGTGTGCGCGTATTTGTTCGTGTGCACGTATTCGTACATGCGTGCGTGTCTGCGTGTAGGTGTGTTATGGTTCAAAGTACCAGTCATTCGTCAGACTACAACTACTAGACTAGTGCACTACATGTACTACTAGACTAGTGCACTATATACACTAATAGACTACTAGTACACTATATGAACTACTACAACTACTAGTACAAAAAGTATAACTCTCACGGGACAATAAACACGTAACCTACGAAGGGCGACGCTTGGCGAGCAGAAAACTGATCAATGTCCATGAAAACACACAAAGAGAAAGTTTGGGCGGCCACGCCCCTGTGCAGTATATAAGGCTGCGCTGTCTCCTGCTGCCACAGTCAACACTGACACTCCTGAGCCATGAAGACCCTGGTTAGTTACTTCTGGCTCACTTAGGCTATGAACTTTGCTATTTACTATTTATAACTTTTTATTAGTTAGTGTTACTGCTTCTTTCACCAATACGTAAGAACCAAATATTATACAGCATATTATCTAAGGCATATTAGTATTTAATAAATTTTGAGTGAATTTTAAGAACCAGAGTTTAAACATTTAAATGTATTTAGCTACTGATTACAGAAACTTATCTCATAGCTCAGTTCAGCTCTAGTTCAATTAAGTATAACTGTAAATTAATATTGTTCATTCAACAGATCATTGTTGCCGCCCTGGCCGCCTTCTGCTTGGTGGCCACAAGCTCTGCTCCTGCCCCAGAGGCTGAGCCAGGTTACCTTGGTGTCCATGGAGGCTTTGGCCGAGGTCTCGGCTTTGGTGGCTTCAGGGGAGGATATGGGGGAGGATATGGAGGCTATGGGGGAGGATATGGAGGCTATGGGGGAGGATATGGAGGCTACGGACTCTACGGTCGTAGGAAGAGGAGCGCTGAGCCTGCTGCTGAGCCTGAAGCTGAACCCGGTTACTTTGGCGGGTTCGGCCGAGGCTTAGGAGGATATGGAGGCTTTGGTGGAGGCTACGGAGGCTACGGAGGTTACGGATACTATGGCTGAACATAAGTTGTTGTTATCCGATAAACATCATTGATTATAATAATAACAATTCAAATTAAATATACAGATATACAGAATCAAATATTTTCATTAATTTTCTGATTCCTTCTACAAATATAACATTTAAAAATTTGTTGCATGACTTTTGTAAACGAATAACCAAACCCGTTCATATGATAACTTTTCTTTTCGTTCTGGACCTTTATCATGTCAATAAGGAGTCCAGTATAACGTTCAAACGTCGTTAATATGTCAAAAACTTTGTGATATGTGTCCAGGATGAACAGAAACGCTGTGATAAATGTGCCTAACGGACCTGAACGTCGTCACAAGTCATTCCCCGTTGTCGAAGCCAGGATGCCTAGACATAGGTTTATCGAGGACCCCGCGTAGGCTAGCGACTGACCTTCCCCAGGATACATCCTACAACAATTTGTAATATCCCGGGTATCTTTAGTATTTTAGTGCCAGGTGAACAGACACATCAAGTGAAAGGAAACGTTAGCAATTATTTCTCACCTGCCTGGGGGATTGAGCGCAGATCCCATGGTTGTGAACTGAGGAGGAAGACTTCTGTGCTATAGGTTCCTACTATGTGTGAGTGTGGTTACATGTTTTCAGCCATCTTATTATGAGTTGTTCACTGTATACTGTAAAGGAGATGCCCTCTTTTCAGGAAAAAAAAAACTCTTGCAAACAAAAAATATTTTACCATCAATTCAGTTACGTAGAAATTACATGGAAAGTCTCTTGTTATTCTTCATTTTTCTCTGACAGGGAACCGTGAATCCGGAGATGATAAGAAAGTAGTAAAGGTCAAGTAGGCTATATCCAGGAATATCGACATATCGAGGTAATGACATTTAACTTTTCACTGTCACCTACACGCTACAGAGAGCACCAACAGCGTCATACTCAACCATTCACCATAACTTCACACTACATAGGGTCACAAGACCCAGCAACATCATACGTCAGTCATTCATCCCCAGGATGAATGACCGCTAAAAGACCTTTTATGCTCACTGTAATTCTTTTTGCGCTACCACTTACAAGATGGGTATGGGGTGCACAATAAACTACCCGCCTCTGGCGGCAACAATCAAAATAAAAAATACATAAGACCAGGCGTAAGGGAATACAACGGAATCACTATAGCCCTTGTTAAGACAACAGCTGTGAATACGCCAGTTACGGCTCCACTCCTGTGATAAACACTATGGGATCTCCACAGCCCGTGCTACTTGGAACTTTTTGTTCCGAGTAGCTGAATCTAAAACAACAACAACAACAACGAGAATAGAAGTACAGGGAGGCAGTACGGATCCTTCACATGGTCGTCCCTCAAGAACGCCTCGACCACTTTTGGGACTTAGACACCTTGAAGAAGGAAATTCGACCACACTACTAACTTCGAGGAAATGGGATAAGGATACCAATCCTCTTGTAATACTCGGATATCTCAGGAACTGAGATGTCCGAGTATTAAGTTCCTGAGACGGAAGCACCGTCTCAGGAACTCTGAAGGTAGCTAAGCAATTCGCAGCAGTGTGTTTAGGGTTGTGACGAACAAACTATTGTCAGACTCAGCAGTCCTCTCAGCAAGGAGCATCAGAGCAGGTACAAGACCAGCGTCTGAAGTAGGTCGAGACTGAATTGTTGATTGAACATTAGGCCTCTAATGCGGAGGCTGGGAGGTCAGGGAGAGGCGCCGCCTGTCAGAACAGGAAAATTTTCTGATTGGTTGATGGGTCCTGAAGGGTTGGGGCGGGCGCTGGCGGAAGCAGCGGTGTTTGCGGTTGAAGAATGTCTCTTCACATAAACCAGTTTCTGTATTTCCTTCTCTCGACGTGGGAAACAGTGTGAAATTGCAACATGGTTACCAACGCAAAGCAGACAATGTTGGAATTCCGCCTTGCAAATGGAGTAGTAGGGGGTCTTGGCACATACGCTGCACTTAGTGACACGTTCCTGACATTTCTTGGTGGCGTGTGTATACTTGCAACACTTGAAGCATTGTTGGTCCTCTTCATCTATTCTCAGCTTCGATTGTGTCCGCAAGTTCCTTGATGTCTTGGTTTATCTTTCACTCGCTGGGTCTCCTGTTGAAGATAGTTCTCTCAGCAGGGTGCCGGCGAGAGAAAGTCACGCTGATTTGCGCGTCTTTCAGTGCGGTGCGGATGGGAAGTGATTCGAAGTATTTGATGTTATCATTTTGTGAGTAGAAGATAACACCATCAGTACCTTCTTGGCGTAAATCGACAGGTGTGACGTTGGTGAAGGTGAAGTGGGTTTGCAGTAAATCGGTCTTGGTGAACGTATCGTCGTCCAGGAACATAGCCCTTACTCTCTGGAAGGTAAACTTAGCTTTGTGCATCATGGCAAAGACTTAGGCATACAGCTGATCAATTCGTCGGTCTGACCAGTCCTATGGTCTTGGATGGGATTGGCGCGTCCACAGACCCCCATCCCCAGATCTCAAGAATCAGCTATTGATACTGATAATGGCTCTAAAGAGCCTTCACTTACGGGCTCACCATAGCCCGTGCTACATGAATTTTTTGTTCCCGTAGCCGAATCTAAAACAAACAACAACAACAACGTGTTTTTTAGTTCTTGTTATTTATAAACAAGCTCTTTACTCCCACTTCACACATCATTGCCACCTCAACCCGTCCTCAGGCAATCCTCGTCCATCCGGTACGCAACCCCAAAGACGTATTTAAAATGTTAACATACTGAGCATTCAAAACAGGAATTTTCTTACATATAAATTAATATTGACATATATTACAATTATGCCTGTTTTGGTGAAGGTTAGGATAAATTAGGTATTTAGATTCTGTTGGAAAATATTTGTATTCCTAGTATGTAGATGAAGCATTTGCAAAGTTGCGATTAGAACATAAGTCATCAACGAAACACTTTTCAAGAAAGCACTATTTTGGAGGCTGGATAATTGAGCACTTGGCCTTTGTTGATAAGGTCGGGCTCTCATTATATTTGAATTATCTTTCCTCTTTCTAAAATTCTCAATCCTCAGAATCTACTTGTTTTTGTATCGATTTCCCTTGTCACTTCTTCATCACGTAAACAATTCTTCTCATTCTTCTTCCCACTTAATCAGCATTCCACACTTACCTTACATTCATAATCAAGCATTTTCTTGTGTTCATTCCACCTTTCACTGGTATTCAGTTGTTCAGTCTCTTGTTCCAAGATTATTTTAGTATTTTGTACACATCCTTCAATTATTGCTACATATCAACTTTTGTATCTTCGCCACTTTTGTACAAAAGGAAAGAACAGCCTAACTTAATCGTATCTAGGCCTAGCAAAGAACATGTCCTAAATTAGGTCTCAAATTTCATATGTTAGGCCTAGGATTGCTAATTTACGCCTAGGGTGGACGTGAGTTATGATTTAGATATTGAAGTTTTCGTAAGGCCCTTTGGTATGCCAATAATACACATGTTGATTATTGATAATGCAAAAGTATATATTTTCAACATAGGTACTGTTACAATTGAAAGATGATTTGTGTGCAGGATATGGTGAATGGGTGAGTCACTTCTGGCTATCGTTTGATTTGACAGTTGACGATGATGATAATGATGATGATGATGCTAGTAATGATGATGATGATGATTATAATGATGGTGATGAGTATATAAAATTTTGTCATGTACTTTCCTGAATAGTGCATTGCTAAATAATTCTTTCATGTTGTTAGCGCCGTGTTTCAGCAGTGAGGTCAACTGTCTTATAAATACAATAACATCTTCAATATATAGTATTTTATAAAAGATAGAAATTTGTCAATGAATAATGAAATATACTGAATGATATTTGTGCTTTGATCATTAATATATTTTTTGAATTTATAAATGAATGTTCGCAGTAAACAAAGCTGTTAGTCATTTGTTATCAGTACCTTTCAACCATAGTATCCATAGCCTCTATAACCTCTCCCGAAACCTCCATACCCTCTGTAGCCTTCCAAATCACCGAAGCCTACAAAGTTTTCATAGCCGCCTAGGTAACCTGGATTAGCTTCAGGCTCAGCGCTTCTGCTTCCCTGATAGTAGCCTCCGTATCCTCCTTATCCTTCATATCCTAACCCGAAGCCTCGACCTAATCCTCCAAAGCCTCCGAAGCCGCCAAGGTAATCGGGCTCAGCATCTGGGGCAGGAGCAGTGCTTGTGTCCAAGCAGAAGGCGGCCAGCTCAGAAACAATGATCTGTTTGATGAATAGTAATAATATTAATCAATTGTTTGAAATATAGGTAAACTGAGTCAGTGAAGAAAACAAGTTTTGATATTCATGAGCTATGTTAAAGATGGTTAACTGGCTTTTAATAATAAAGATATATATATCAAATAATGAAGCGTCTTAGCAAAGATATTATCAAATAATTGCTTCCTGCGTGCCGAAAAAATAAGCCAATTCGCATAGCACAAATATATAATATAATATTGTCTACAGAAAATAGTAAACAGTATGAGATTAAGAGTGCCAGAAAGTGCAACTCACGAGGGTCTTCATGGTTTAGGAATAGCAGTGATGACTGTGGCAGCTGGAGTATTTTGTTGTTGTGGAAGATTTAGCTACTCAACGAAATTTCCATGTAGCTAGGGCTATAGATAGCCTGTAATTGAGTTCGGTTATTCGCGATAAGTGATAACCTTATTACTGTGATTTTTGGGTCAAAGTTTTAAATGGAGACGGGGTTTCCTTCTTTACTCCCGTGTCTTTCCCGAATCTGTTTTAGCGCACTGGTTTTAGTCTTGTTTTACTAACATTATCTTGGTGGTGGATATAGATGCACAATGTTCACTATTGTGTCCCATTCTTCAACTGCTTTTCTAACCATTGTAGTTGCTCTGAATTTTGCATGTAATGCAGCTGCTCTTGTTGGATGAATGTTGAAGTTAATGCAGAGGGCTTCAGTTGCTTCACATTATACTAAGTAGTGTAATAGCGGCTTCTGCATCTGTTCCACTAATATGACACACTTTAACTATTGGGTTTATTATCTCCCAGCAGCATTCATAACTATATCTTAGTCTGTGTATGTCTACTGCAATGTCTCTAGATATGTTTTTGCCGGGCTTGAAAGAGGAGTACCCAGTGGCTTGTTCGTACCAATGATAGTGGATCTTCTTTCCGTTACTCTGGCTCTGTGGCGACTTTTTATAGTTGGGAGTATTTTCTTCTTGATTTCCTCCTTAATCTGTGAAAAACTTTGAAGTATTTCAACCTGTACAACAGGTAGAGCAGTGGTAGTTTTTGCTAGCGGGTCTGTCTTTTCATTACATCTGTACTAATTTGACTTGGTATCCAATTTAGGGTGAGTGACTGCCTTAGATTGTGTGCTTCTTTTTCTATATGAAGGATTTCCGAGATGAGTTTTATATTATATCTGTGCTGATTGGATAAAAATGCCTGGAGCAAAGATTTGTAGTCGTTGTGAATGATGACATCATGTAAATTATTCTCAATTGCATAATTTATGGCCTCTGTCAGGTCTGGTAATACTGTTTGCAATGTTGTGCACCCACTATTTATGCTCCAGTATGCTTTATGGTTGTCATTGTAAACTGTCGCCCAGCCGAATCTTTATTTCTAGATCAACTGATGTATTTATAAAGTTATTTGCTGTTTCCTGTTGCTTAAATACTACGTTTAAGTATTTAAGCACCACTGGAGCACATTACCTGTTATTTCTACCTGTTTCTCCAATTTTTGTAACAGCATCTTAAGGGGTATTGTGTCTAAGGCTTTCTGATAGTACAAGGAAATGCAGTCTGGCCACCCTTTTCTTTCTTGCCTAATTACTGTCGCCTTAATAGAATTCTATTAAACCTGTAAGGCATGATTTACCATCACTGAACTCTAAGCTCTATTTCTCCAGGTGCTCTACGAGCTTTTTCCTTATGATCTTCTCCATCATCTTGAATGATATACAAAGTTAGTGTGTGTGTGTGTGTGTGTGTACTCACCTATTTGTGCCTGCAGGTTTTAGCATTAGCTCTTGGATCCTGCCTTACTAGCCGCCGGTTGTTTAAAACAATGACTCCTGTCCTATTCCCAATCATATCTAGTTTTAAAATTATGAATAGAATTTGTTTCGACAACCTACTCCTTAAGTTTATTCCATTTCTCTTATGCTAAAAGAAAACTTCCTAACATTTCTATAAGTCATATGAGTTTCCAGCTTCCACCCATGTCCTCTTGTTCTGTTAGTATTCAGTGTGAACATTTTGTCTATTTCCACTCTGTCAATACCGCAAAGTATTTGATATGTTTCAGCCATATCTCCCAGGTTTCTCCTTTTTACTAGTGTTGTCAGGTTCAGTCCTTCAGTCGCACTTTCACCCCATCTCTCGTAACTCTGGGACAAGCCTCGTCGCAAACTTCTGAACGTTTTCCAGTTTTCTTATGTGTTTCTTCAGGTGGAGGCTCCATGATGGAGCCGCATACTCCATGACTGGCCTTACATACTTGTTATACAAGGTTCTCAAAGATTTCTTACACAGGTTTCTGAAGGCAGTTCTGATGTTAGCCAGCCTCGCATACACCGCTGATGTTTTTTTTATATGGGTTTCAGGAGGCAGGTTTGGCTTGATATCAATTCCTAAATCGTTCTCTCTGTCCGTTTCATGAAGGACTTTATCTCCCATTCAGTATTCAGTGTCTGGCCTCCTATTTCCTCCATCTAGTTTCATTACCTTACATTTACTCGGAATGAAGTTTAGTAGCCATTTGTTGGACCATTTATCAGTTTGTCTAGGTCATCTTGTAGCCTCATACTATCTTCTTGTCATATTCCTCCTCATAATTTTTGCTTCATCAGCAAACATTAAGAGGACTTAGTCTATTCCGTTTGGGAGATCATTTACATATATCAGAAACTGAATAGATCTAGCGACTGAACCCAGTAGGACTCAACTGGTGACGCCTCGCCACTCCGAGACCTCACCCCTCACAGTGACTCACTGTCTTCTGTTGCTTATGTTCTCTCTCTTATCCTTTGGAGTACGTTCCATTTCACTCCCACATGCACCTCAAGCTTGTTCACTAGTCTCTTATGTGGTACTGTGCCCAAAGCTTTCTGGCAATCCAAAAATATACACTCTGCCCAGCCCTCTCTATCTTGCCTGATTTGTGTTGCCCGGTCATTGAATTCAATTAATCCTGTGAGGCATGATTTGCCATTCCTAAACCCATGCTGATGTTGTATTATGATTACGTATATTAGAAATAATAGAAGCACATTAGAAATCTATTAGAAATATATAAGAAAAATTAGAAATATATTAGAAATATTAGAAATATATTAGAAATATATTAGAAATATTAGATATATATTAGAAATATTAGAAATATATTAAAAAATATTATAAATATATTAGAAATAAATTGAAAATATTAGAAATATACGTAATAACGTACAACTACAAGTTCAAAAAGCATAACTCTCACAGGACAGTAAACAAGTAACCTACGAAAGGCGACGTATGGAGAGCGGAAAACTTATCAATGTCCATGAAAACACACAATGAGAAGGTTTGGGTGGCCACGCCCCTGTGTGGTATATAAGGCCGCGCTGTCTCCTGCTGCCACAGTCAACACTGACACTCCTGAGCCATGAAGACCCTGGTGAGTTACTTCTGGCTCACTTAGGCTATGTACTTTGCTATTTACTATTTATAACTTTTTATTTGTATGTGTTACTGTTTCTATCAACAATACATAAAGTAAAATATTTTGCAACAAATTATCTAAGGCATTTTAGTATTTAATGAATTTTGAGTTAATGTTAAGAACCAGAGTTCAAACATTTAAACGTATTTAACTATTGATTACAGAAACTTATCTCATAGCTCAGTTCAATTACTTATTACCGTAAGTTAATATTGTTCATTCAACAGATCGTTGTTGCCGCCCTGGCCGCCTTCTGCTTGGTGGCCACAAGCGCTGCTCCTGCTCCAGATGCTGAGCCTGGTTACCTTGGTGGCTACGGCTTCGGCCGAGGTCTCGGCTTTGGTGGCTTTGGGGGAGGATACGGAGGCTATGGGGGAGGATATGGAGGCTACGGGGGAGGATATGGAGGCTACGGACTCTACGGTCGTAGGAAGAGGAGCGCTGAGCCTGCTGCTGAGCCTGAAGCCGAACCTGGTTACTTTGGCGGCTATGGAGGTTTCGGCAGAGGCTTCGGAGGATATGGAGGCTTTGGTGGAGGCTACGGAGGTTACGGAGGCTACGGATACTATGGCTAAACATAAGTTGTTGTTAACTGATAAGCATCAACAATAACAATTCAAATTAAATATACAGATATACAGAATCAAACATTTTCATTTCATTTTCTGATTCCTTCTACAAATATAACATTTTCAAATTTTGTTGCATGATTTTTGTAAACGAATAACCAAACCCGTTCATATGATAACTTTTCTTTTCGTTCTGGATCATTATCATGGTCCAATACGAAAAGTTCTGGACCATGTAACGTTCTAGGTCAGTCCAGGATAACGTTCAAACGTCGTTAATATGTTAAAAACTTTGTGATATGTGTCCAGGATAAAAAGAAACGCTGTGATAAATGTTCCTAACGGACCGGAACGTCGTCACAAATCATTCCCTCGTTGTCGAAGCCAGGATGCCTAGACATAGCTTTATCGAGGACCCGCCTAGGCTAGTTACTGACCTTCCCAGGATGCAAGCCTCAACATTTAATTAACTTTCGGGTACCTATTTAAGGCCAGGCGAACAGACACATCAAGTGAAAGGAAAAGTTAGCAATTATTTCTCACCTGCAACTACTTGGACTGGACGGTAGAGCGACGGTCTTGCTTCTTGCAGGTCGGCGTTCAATCCCCGACCGTCCACGTGGTTAGGCACCATTCCTTTCCCACGTCTCATCCCAAATCCTTATCCTGATCCCTTCCAAGTGCTACATAGTCGTAATGGCTTGGTGCTTTTCCCCTGATAATTCCATCTCGGGTTTCTCATAATATCTGATATCTCCTGCCTGGGGGATTGAGATTGTGTGTGTGTGTGTGTGTGTGTGTGTGTGTGTGTGTGTGTGTGTGTGTGTGTGTGTGTGTGTGTGTGTGTGTGTGTGTGTGTGTGTGTGTGTGTGTGTGTGTGTGTGTGTGTGGGTTCGTTTGGGTTCGGTTACATGTTTTCAGCCATCTTATTATGATTTCTTCACTGCAAACTGTAAAGGGGAAGCCCGGTTGCAGAAAAAAACATTTCTTGCAACCAGAAATATTTTACCATGAATTCAGTAACGCAGAAATTCCATGGAAAGTCTCTTATTATTCTTTATTTTTCAGTGTCTATCTTTCTCTTGCAGGGAACCGTGAATCCGGAGATGATAAGAAAGTAGTAAAGGTCAAGTTGGCTAAAGATATCCAGTAATGACATTTAATTTTTCACTATAACTTGGATGCTACAGAGAGCACCAGCAGCGTCCATACTACACCATCCACTATAACTTCACACTACAAAGGGTCACAATACTCACAAACATCATACGTCAGTCATTCATCCCCCAGAAAGAATGACCGCTACATAAGACCAGGCGTATGGGAATACACCGGGCTCACTATAGTCCGTACTAAGACAAAAACAGGTGTGAATACGACAGTTACAACCCCGCTCCTGTGATAAATAAGTCCACTATGGGATCTCCACAGCCCTGTGCTACTTGGAACTTTTTGTTCAGAGTAACTGAATATAAAACATCAACAACAACAACGGGAATAGAAGTACAGGGAAGCAGTACGGATCCTTCACATGGTCGTCCCTCAAGAATCCCTCGACAACTTTTGCGACTTCGACACTCTGAAGAAGGAAATTCGACCAGACTACCAACTTCGGGGAACTGGGATAAGGGACATCACTCCTCTTGTAATACCCGCACGTCTATTGACCGACCGACTATGGCCAGCCCCGCCAACTCTATGGCATTAAAACTATGGCATTATGTCACTATGTGGCATTAAACTATGAGCGACGTGTGTATCCCATCTTAGCTTAGATGTCCAAAGGGTTTGGAAAGGTTGGGAGGAGGAAGATGAAAGTCTTGAAGGGGATTTGGGTGGTGAATGAAGAGGCTTGAAAGTTTGGTGGCCTGTCCATCATGGGTTGGCATCAGGTATATCTCGGAGTGGAGCTTGCTTGTTATTGAGTTCTTCTTCCGTGGCTGGGGGCTTGTGGTGCGGCGGTTGGTCTTCTTGCTAGTGTAGTTGAGGTTCTTAATCTGGCTTGGAGGAAGCGTCTTCCCGTTTTGGGTGGTGTATGTTTGCTGGCAGTTGATGGTAGGTGTTGGTAGTGTTTCTTCATTCTTGAGTCGTTATTCTTCATGGGTCTTCACTGTTCAATCGCTGGTCTTCAGATTTCAGTGCTTTTCTGTTTTCTTCTTTATTTGCCTCGCAGTTTTCAGCAAACTTGGATCGCTGTTCATCTTGGGTATCGCGGAAGTCGTGGTTGTCTAACTTCTCGTTGACATTGCTGTACGGTCGTTGGAGGTTTTAGGCATGGTGTCCAATAGGAAATCATCTGGTCTGTAGTGATACTTCCGCTGAGGAGGGGATGGTGTTACCACTGAGACATCTTCAACTGACGAATCGTTTGAATCAAAAGCTGTGGCGGCTTTCCTTGAAGGTTGAGTAGTAGCAGATCGTGGTGAGAGTTGCAGAGTGATCGCTGTATCTACAGCTGGAGTAAAAGGATCGGTGGATGTATCTGTGGTTCATAGAACGCCAGTAGTAGTCTTAATGGAAGCGGCAGGAACGTTGTCGGCTGGAGAGTCGTCTGCCTCTACTGGGACAGACAGAGGTTTAGCAGCAGGTGTTGCAAGCTGAGCAGCTACCGAGGCAGTTAATGATGAAGGCACTTGCCCTGCAGGAAGCACCGTCTCAGGAACTCTGAAGGTAGTTAAGTCATCTGCAGCAAACTATGTGTTTAGAGTTGTGACAAACAAACTATTGTAAGATCCAGCAATCCTCTCAGCAAGGAGCAGCAGAGCAGGTACAAGACCAGCGTCTGAAGTAGGTCTAGACTGGGTTGTTGATTGGACGTTAGGCCCCCAATGAGGAGGCTGGCAGGTCCGGGGCCTAGAGGCGCCGTTTGGCAGATCAGGTAAATCTTCTGGAGGGTTGGGGCGGACGCTGACGGAAGCGGCGTTGCTTGTGGTTGAAGAAGGTCTCTTTGCATCATCCTGTTTCTTCATTTCCTCCTTTCGACGTGGGGCAACGGTGTGCAACATGGTTACCACTGCAAAGCAGTCAACGATGAAATTCTGCCTTGCAAATGGAGTAGTGGTGGTCTTTTGCGCAGACGCTGCACTTGGTGATGCGTTCCAGACATTTCTTGGTGGAGTGTGTATACGTGTAACACTTGAAGCATTATTAGTCCGCTTCAGCAATGGCGGAGAAGTATTTTTTCATGGACAAGCAGACACCGGAGACCGAGTGAACAATGACAGTGACATCAGTTGGTATCACAGGAGAGTCCTCAGCTTCGATTGCGTCCACAAGTTTCTGGATGTCTCGGTTGATGATCCACTTGCCGGGTCTCCTGATGAAGACAGTTCTCTCAGCAAGGTGCCGGCGAGAGAATGTTATGCTAATATGCGCTTCTTCAAGTGCGGTGCGGATGGAAAATGAATCGAAGTGGTCGATGTTATCCTCCTGTGAGTAGAAGAGAACAACATCCGTACCCTCCGTCAGGTGCGATGTTGGTGCAGGTGGAGAGGGTTTGCAATAGGTCGGTCTTGCTGAACGCATCGTCGTCCAGGAAGGTAGCCCACATTCTGTGGAAGGTAAACTTGGCTTTGTGCACCATGGCAAAGGCTAAGTTGAGGCGATACAGCTGATCAATTCACTTGTCTGAGGAGTCTTATGGTATTGGATTGGATAGGCGCGTCCACGGACCCTATCCCCAGAACTCCAGTATCAGCTATTGATACTGATAATGGCCCTAAAGAGCCTCCAATTACGGACTCTCCATAGCCCGTGCTACATAAAACTTTTGTCTCAGTAGCCGAATGTAAAACAAACAGCAACAACAACGTGCTTTTCAGTACGCGTCATTTACAAACAAACCATCTACTTCCACTTCATACATCATTGCCGTCTCCAGCAACACACTGGCAGGGGTCTCCAGCAACACACTGGCAGAGTTCTCCAGCACCACTCTGGCAGGGGTATCAAGCAACACACTGGCAGAGGTCTCCAGCAACACACTGGCAGAGGTCTCCAGCAACACACTGGCAGAGGTCTCCAGCAACACACTGGCAGGGGTCTCCAGCAACACACTGGCAGAGTTCTCCAGCACCACTCTGGCAGGGGTATCAAGCAACACACTGGCAGAGGTCTCCAGCAACACACTGGCAGAGGTCTCCAGCAACACACTGGCAGAGGTCTCCAGCAACACACTGGCAGGGGTCTCCAGCAACACACTGGCAGGGGTCTCCAGCAACACACTGGTAGGGGTATCAAGCAACACACTGGCAGGGGGGTCTCCAGCAACACACTGGCAGGGGTCTCCAGCAACACACTGGCAGAGGTCTCCAGCAACACACTGGCAGGGATCTCCAACAACAAACTGGCAGGGGTCTCCAGCAACACACTGACAGGGGTCTCCAGCAACACACTGGCAGAGGTCTCCAGCAACACACTGGCAGAGGTCTCCAGCAACACACTGGCAGGGGTCTCCAGCAACACACTGGCAGGGGTCTCCAGCAACACACTGGTAGGGGTATCAAGCAACACACTGGCAGGGGGGTCTCCAGCAACACACTGGCAGAGGTCTCCAGCAACACACTGGCAGAGGTCTCCAGCAACACACTGGCAGGGATCTCCAGCAACAAACTGGCAGGGGTCTCCAGCAACACACTGGCAGGGATCTCCAGCAACAAACTGGCAGGGGTCTCCAGCACCACTCTGGCAGAGGTCTCCAGCAACACACTGGCAGAGGTCTCCAGTACCACTCTGGCAGGGGTCTCCAGCAACACGCTGGCAGAGGTCTCCAGCAACACGCTGGCAGAGGTCTCCAGCAACACGCTGGCAGAGGTCTCCAGCAACACGCTGGCAGAGGTCTCCAGCAACACGCTGGCAGAGGTCTCCAGCAACACATTGGCAGGGGTCTCCAGCAACACGCTGGCAGAGGTCTCCAGCAACACACTGGCAGAGGTCTCCAGCAAAACACTGGCAGAGGTCTCCAGCAACACGCTGGCAGAGGTCTCCAGCAACACGCTGGCAGAGGTCTCCAGCAACACACTGGCAGAGGTCTCCAGCAACACACTGGCAGAGATCTCCAGCAACACACTGGCAGGGGTCTCCAGCAACACGCTGGCAGAGGTCTCCAGCACCACTCTGGCAGAGGTCTCCAGCAACACACTGGCAGGGGTCTCCAGCAACACACTGGCAGAGGTCTCCAGCAACACACTGGCAGGGGTCTCCAGCAACACACTGGCAGAGGTCTGCAGCAACACACTGGCAGGGGTCTCCAGCAACACGCTGGCAGAGGTCTCCAGCACCACTCTGGCAGAGGTCTCCAGCAACACACTGGCAGGAGTCTCCAGCAACACACTGGCAGAGGTCTCCAGCAACACACTGGCAGGGGTCTCCAGCACCACTCTGGCAGAGGTCTCCAGCACCACTCTGGCAGGGGTCTCCAGCACCACTCTGGCAGAGGTCTCCAGCAACACACTGGCAGACTTCCACTCAGGCTTATAACAAGACTTAACAGATGGACAGTACTTCCATCTCGTAACTCAACTTGGCCATCCCGGGGTACGCCGGTCCAGTCACCAATACTTCACTAAGTATTACAAACAAGTCACTGTCTACGCCGACATCGGCCACTTGTTCCCACTGGAACACGTCTCGAGTTCAGGACTGCCCTGGGTGATCTCAGTCTTGACGACCAGGATAATCGATAAATACCCACATCACTTCTGCAGACTAAAAATGTGGTTAGTAAGACTGAAACTACACAGGGATCAAATACGATCACAGCCTTCTACCGGGGAACTGAAATTGGGGTCGAGTGCGCTCCACAGATGGCGTTGACATCGTCAAGCCTTCCTTCCTAAAAGAATTGGGGGTTGGGTGCATCCTACAGTTGGCTTGACATCATAAGAACATAAGAATAAAGGTACCTGCAGAAGACCTATTGGCCCATACGAGACAGCTTCTATTTATAACAACCCAATCCAACTCATATACATGTCAAACCCACATCGTCGCACCTCCCTTCCTAAACGAATTGGGTGTGCTCCACAGATGGCGTCGTTATCGTCTCACCCAACTATTACATTTAGGTTGAAACACTGTAATAATGTCGATGAAGATGATGGATAACCAAATTTTTTTCATGAACTCCCTCATAAGTGCATTGCTGAATAATGCTTTCACATTGCTACCAATGGCATGCTTTCTCAGTGACGTTAGTTGATTTTCAATTGTAAAGAAATAACACAATATTTATTGGTACCTTGTATATACACTCTGAAGAGGAATAATAAAAATCATAGGGAGATGTTTCAGATCTATATTTTTTGTTTAATTTTTTTTTTATTTAAAGTAAGGAAATGGGTCAGTCAGTTGACAACAGTAAAAGTTTAGCCATAGTACCCATAGCCTCCATAGCCTCCATAGCCTCCGTATCCTCCATAACCCCCATATCCACCATAGCCTCTTCCGAAACCTCCGAAGCCACCAAAGCCGCCTAGGTAACCAGGCTTAGCTTCAGGCTGAGCAGCAGGCGTAGCTTTAGGGTCAGCAGCAGGCTTAGCTTCAGGCTTAGCAGCAGGCTTAGCTTCAGGCTTAGCAGCAGGCTCAGCGCTCCTCTTTCCACGGTAGAAGCCTCCGTATCCTCCATATCCTCCATATCCTCCGTATCCTCCATATCCTCCATATCCTCCGTATCCTCCATATCCTAACCCAAAGCCTCGACCGAAACCTCCAAAGCCACCGAAGCCACCTAGGTAACCAGGATTAGCTTCAGGCTCAGCGCTCCTCTTTCCACGATAGAAGCCTCCGTATCCTCCATATCCTCCGTATCCTCCATATCCTCCGTATCCTAACCCAAAGCCTCGACCGAAACCTCCAAAGCCTCCGAAGCCACCAAGGTACCCGGGCTCAGCCTCTGGGGCAGCGCTTGTGTCCACCAAGCAGAAGGCGGCCAGGGCGGCAACAATGACCTGTTAAGTAAACACACAATTTTAACTTACTTTTATTTGCTTATTTTTCAATGAAAGTACTAAAATATGCCGGTAAAGATTGCATAGATATTTAAGCAATAATTTAATCAGTTGCATGCAAGAAAATATGACCTATAATGGTTTTAAATACATACTACTAACATGTAAAAGTTCCTAAATTAGCAGGTATAATTATAAACAAGTATTAAATAGTAGATCTGTCCAAAAAAATGTAAAGCAAAGAAACGCAAAATTACTGTTAATATCAAGCTAGAGCCAGAAGGAGTACTAACCAGGGTCTTCATGGCTCAGGAGTGTCAGTGTTGACTGTGGCAGCTGGAGGCAGCGTGGCCTTATATACCACACAGGGGCGGGGCCACCCAAACCCTCTCAGTGTTCTTCTATATTCAAGGTCACTAGGAACTCTTTATGCTCTCCACACGTGAACCTTGGCAAGTTGTATATATAGTGTGTTAAGAAAGATGAATTTTTTTGTATTTATTGACTTATTAAAACATATAGTGTATTAATTATATAGATCCCTAGAAAATGGACAGTTAGAATTCCTTCATATTGAAATTATTTACCATCAAACAAAATATCTCAGAAATTTTTCTGGGATATTTTCTGTTATTTGTTATTGTGCTTCTATTTATTTATTCACTCTGTCATAGTACTTCTGTTGTTTACCATATATATATATATATATATATATATATATATATATATATATATATATATATATATATATATATATATATATATTATATATATATATATATATATATATATATATATATATATATATATATATATGTCGTACCTAGTAGCCAGAACGCACTTCTCAGCCTACTATGCAAGGCCCGATTTGCCTAATAAGCCAAGTTTTCCTGAATTAATATATTTTCTCTATTTTTTTTCTTATGAAATGATATAGCTACCCATTTCATTATGTATGAGGTCAATTTTTTTTTATTGGAGTTAAAATTAACGTAGATATATGACCGAACCTAACCACCCCTACCTAACCTAACCTAACCTATCTTTATATATATATATATATATATATATATATATATATATATATATATATATATATATATATATATATATATATATATATATATATATATATATATATGTCGTACCTAGTAGCCAGAACGCACTTCTCAGCCTACTATGCAAGGCCCGATTTGCCTAATAAGCCAAGTTTTTCTGAATTAATATATTTTCTCTATTTTTTTTCTTATGAAATGATAAAGCTACCCATTTCATTATGTATGAGGTCAATTTTTTTTATTGGAGTTAAAATTAACGGAGATATATGACCGAACCTAACCACCCCTACCTAACCTAACCTAACCTATCTTTATAGGTTAGGTTAGGTTAGGTAACCGAAAAAGTTAGGTTAGGTAGTCGAAAAACAATTAATTCATGAAAACTTGGCTTATTAGGCAAATCGGGCCTTGCATAGTAGGCTAAGAAGTGCGTTCTGGCTACTAGGTACGACATATATATATATATATATATATATATATATATATATATATATATATATATATATATATATATATATATAAATATATATATATATATATATATATATATATATATATATATATATATATATATATATATATATATATATATGTTTTTTGTCTGTCTGCCTATCCAAAGTTGGAAGCCACACGCTTGTTGCTAGCCTCACCCAAATTTCCAGAGGGGAATGGTCTGTGATACAATTTTGTCTTGGGGTAAAAGGAAGAATAATAGTAGAAGGAAAACAGAAAAAGAAAACAACACAGAAATCATCGATGTTGTTTGTTAAACAAACAACACAGAAATCGTCGATTTTGTTTGTTAAACAAACAACACAGAAATCGTCGATAGATACAGCGATAGCAGGCAGCTCGACATCTGCGAGGCACTACACATCAAAAAGTTAACACTAGCAATCAACAGCTAATTAATCCACAACTATATTCTACCCACTTCAAGACTCCGTACCAATATAGAAGTATCAAGAGGAAGTATAGGCCAATAGTCCCTTTCCAGTTATTTCCATTCTTCCCTTTCACTTATCCAATTTATACCCATTGCACCGTGTTCTGTCTTGTCTTGGTCAAAAGTTTGTTCACCTCATCCAAAACTGTTTCAAAATATCACTTCACCCAAATGCGAGTATATAAGACAACCTGTTTAGCGTTAGAATTAGTAAAACTCTGTTAAGTGTTTTCAGGTTACAGGTGTGTGTGTGTGTGTAAACTAAAGTCTTTGAAAATCTAATACGAAATTACAAAACGCGTTCAAACGTCGCGTCAGACTAGAAATAAAAATGAATTTTGGAGAATTGATTTTTCAATTACCATCGACAGTAAAAACAAACATAAGAAATATTGAAAAAATTCATTAGAATTATTAATCTTACTTTTTCGATCATAAATAACAACATATATATATATATATATATATATATATATATATATATATATATATATATATATATATATATATATATATATATATATATATATATATATATATATATATATATATATATATATATATATATTATATATAACTCAAAACTCACATACTGCCAGGAGCACTCTGCAACTGGTGTACAGGACACCTTAACCACTCGACCATCACGACCGGACAAAAGATGGTGGTGGCATTTGAAGGCATATGTCTTTAAATGCCCACTTGGGGACTGTGAGCCCCAAAGAACTCAATATATAGGCAAGACAACAACGTCTCTTTCCAGGCGATTAACAATGCATAAACAACAGGGCTCCATAAAG
Organism: Procambarus clarkii; assembly: GCF_040958095.1. Taxonomy (NCBI): domain Eukaryota; kingdom Metazoa; phylum Arthropoda; class Malacostraca; order Decapoda; family Cambaridae; genus Procambarus; species Procambarus clarkii. Next base: position 18,044,047 of record NC_091229.1, read on the forward strand.
GAACATATAATCTCCTCTCACAACCAGACCATTACCAGAGAAATCTTAACAAACAACACAGAAATCATCGATAGATACAGGGATAGCAGGCGGCTCGACATCTGCGAGGCACTACACATCAAAAAGTCAACACCAGCAATCAACAGTTATATTCTACCCACTTCAAGACTCCGAACCAATATAGAAGCATCAAGAGGAAGTATGGGTCAATAGGCCCTCTGCAGTTACTTCCATTCTTATGCTCTCATATCCAATTAATACTCATAGTTTCGTGTTCTGTCTTGTGTTTGTCACAAGTTTGTTGACCTCATCCAAAACTGTTGCACCATATCACCTCATCCAAATGCGAGTATAAGTATGACGGATTAGCATGTTTACAGGTTATAGTTGTGTGTGTAAACTAAGTCTTTGAAAATGTAATAAGTTATTACGAAACGCGTTCAAGCCTCGCGTCAGACTAGAAATAAAAAGGAGTTTTTGAGAATTGATTTTTCAGTTATCATCGACAGTGAAAAGAAACATAAGAAATATTGAAAAAATTTGTGTTAGAATGATTAATCTTACATTTTCGGTCATATTTAACAACACACACATACACACACACACACACACACACATTCTTGTGGGTTCCTTGACATGCTGGCTCAGAAAATTCCTTGTTGCCACTTCTAAACTCTTGGAAGTGGCAACAAGGAATTTTCTGAGCCAGCATGTCAAGGAACCCACAAGAATGAGAGGCAATGATGAACCAGCTAGACTCGACTTAATATTCACCCTGAATGAGTCAGAAATAAGGGAAGTCAAAGTTGAAGCCCCCATAGGAATGAGTGACTACAGTGTACTGACCTTTGAGTACTTGGTGGAGGTAGGGATAACCTATCCAAGGATGGGAGTGGAGGGGAAAAGACTGAATTACCGAAGAGGAAAATATGACGAGATGAGGAACTTCCTAATGGGAATACCATGGGAAACAGAACTTAGAGACAAGAATGTGCAGGTCATGATGGATATTGTCACCCAAAAGTGCCAGGAAGCTGCAGACAGGTTTATCCCCGTCCAAAAGGAGAAAAACGAAAAACAACAGAAAAACCCATGGTTCAACCAGGAATGTAAGGTAGCGAAACAACTGAGTAAAAGAACATGGAGAAACTACAGAAATAACAGAACACCAGAGAGCAGGGAGAGGTACCAGAGGGCCAGAAATGAGTACATCAGAGTGAGGAGGGAAGCAGAGAGACAGTTTGAAAATGACATCGCGAGTAAAGCCAAGACCCAACCAAAGCTGCTCCACAGCCATATCAGGAGGAAAACAGCAGTGAAGGAACAAGTGATGAAGCTGCGGAAAGGGGAGAACAGATACACAGAGAATGACAAGGAGGTGTGTGAAGAACTCAACAAGAGATTCCAGGAGGTCTTCACAATAGAACAAGGAGAAGCCCCTGCACTAAATGAGGAGGCGGCAACCTTGGAAACCTTGGAGGAATTTGACCTCACCAGTGATGAGGTCAAAAGGTGCCTGCTGGAGCTAGATGTGACAAAGGCTGTTGGGCCTGATAGAATCTCACCATGGATACTAAAGGAAGGTGCAGAAGCACTAAGTGTGCCACTCTCTATGGTGTATAACAGGTCACTGGAAACAGGAGACTTACCAGAAAGTTGGAAGACAGCTAACGTGGTCCCAATATACAAAAAGGGTGACAGGCAAGAGGCACTGAATTACAGGCCAGTTTCCTTAACTTGTATACCATGCAAGGTGCTAGAGAAGATCGTGAGGAAAAGGCTCGTAGAGCATCTGGAGGGAAATAACTTTGTAACGCACCACCAACATGGGTTCAGAGATGGTAAATCGTGCCTCACAGGTTTAATAGAATTTTATGACCAGGCAACGAAAATTAGGCAGGAAAGAGAAGGGTGGGCCGACTGCATTTTCCTGGATTGCCAAAAAGCCTTCGACACAGTACCCCATAAAAGGCTGTTAAAAAAGTTGGAGCAACAGGCAGGAGTAAAAGGGAAGGTGCTCCAGTGGATAAGGGAGTACTTAAGCAACAGGAAACAGCGAGTAACGGTGAGGGGGAAGACATCAGAGTGGCGAGATGTCACCAGCGGAGTCCCACAGGGCTCAGTACTTGGACCCATCCTGTTTCTAATATATGTGAACGATCTTCCAGAGGGTATAGACTCATTCCTCTCGATGTTTGCTGATGATGCAAAAATTATGAGAAGAATCAAGACGGATGAAGATAGACAGAGACTACAGGATGATCTGGATAAACTGGAGGAATGGTCTAGAAAATGGCTGCTGAAGTTCAACTCTGGAAAGTGTAAGGTGATGAAATTAGGCGAAGGGAGCAGGAGGCTGAACACAAGGTATCATCTGGGAGGGGAAATCCTGCAAGAATCAAATAGAGAGAAGGATCTGGGGGTTGATATCACACCGAACCTGTCCCCAGAGGCCCACATCAAAAGAATATCATCAGCGGCATATGCTAGACTGGCCAACATAAGAACTGCCTTCAGAAACTTGTGTAAGGAATCTTTCAGAACCCTGTATACCACTTATGTAAGACCAATCCTGGAGTATGCAGCTCCAGCCTGGAGTCCATACCTAGTTAAACACAAGACAAAGTTAGAGAAGATTCAGCGGTATGCCACCAGGCTCGTCCCGGAACTGAGAGGATTGAGCTACGAGGAAAGGCTAAAGGAGCTGAACCTCACATCCCTGGAAAACAGAAGAGTAAGGGGAGACATGATAACCACCTACAAAATTCTCAGGGGAATTGACAGGGTGGACAAAGACAAACTCTTCAGCACGGGTGGGACACGAACAAGGGGACACAGGTGGAAACTTAGTACCCAGATGAGCCACAGAGACGTTAGAAAGAATTTTTTCAGTGTCAGAGTAGTTAATAAATGGAATGCACTAGGAAGTGATGTGGTGGAGGCTGACTCCATACACAGTTTCAAATGTAGGTATGATAGAGCCCAGTAGACTCAGGAATCTGTACACCAGTTGATTGACAGTTGAGAGGCGGGACCAAAGAGCCAAAGCTCAACCCCCGCAAGCACAATTAGGTGAGTACAATTAGGTGAGTACACACACACACACACACACACACACACACACACACACACACACACACACACACACACACACACACACACACACACACACACACACACACACACACACATACACACACACACACACACACACACACACACACATATAGATATATATATATATATATATATATATATATATATATATATATATATATATATATATATATATATATATATATATATATATATATTGATGTTTACTGGCAGCAGGTTTTCATTTATATATGTTTCATTGAATATGACTGCATATTCTGTAATAATTATTTTCTTGTTTAGGGAAAGAAGAGGGCTTCTATCCCTCTGATTAGTGCTATTGCATTGTGATTTAATTGGAAGAGGATTTCTCCAAAAGTCATCTTCGTTCGAGGTGAAGAAAAATAAATAAATAAGTGTAGAATGTATTACACTTATTATAACTTTACACAACGTTTCGAACCTTCAGGGGGGTTAAGAAACCTTTATGGGGGGTGGGGGGGGCTGACTGAACAGCGCGCGGGACTCGTAATCCTGTGGCCCCGGTTCGATTCCCGGACTAGGCAGAGACAAATGGGCAAAGTTTCTTTCATCCTGATGCCCCTGTTACCTAGCAGTAAATAGTTACCTGGGAGATAGATAGCTGTCACGGGCAGCTTCCTTGGTGTGTGTGTGGTGGGGGGGGGGGGGGAAATTAGTTAGTAGTTTGTAACAGTTGAGTGATTGACAGTTGAGAGGCGGGCAGAAAGAGCAGAGCTCAACCCCCACAAACACAACTAGGAGAAAACAACTAGGTGAATACATGGTTGATGGAACAGTAGATTGAGTGGTTGATAAAGATTAAGCCACCCAAGAGGTGGCACGGGCATGAATAGCCCGTAAGTGGTACAATTTTTTGTTCAGTAAATGTATTCAGTGTTCTGAGGTCGCATTTAATCGTCAGGCTGCTATCGCGGGGGAGGATACTGCTTGACAGTATTTATGAGAGTATCCAGCTGCTGGACACTTTTTTTGACCAGAAAAGTGGCTGTGTTGATGGCTTCATGGTGGTTACTGCAAGATTCAGGGACTCTTAAAGCTCTTCTAAGGTCGTTGGTTGCTTCACATTCCAGGAGCTAGGGAAGTAGTGGCTTTTCTGTAACAGTTTGGCAGAAGATGCACTCTCTCTGTCGGGGTTCACCAATCTCCCAGTTGTATCTGTAACCTAGACGTCTGTAACCTATATAACCGAACTGCTATTTCCCTGTGGATTCCTTTTGGTATATTTAACCTTTCTAATTAGGTTGCCTGAAGATACCATACTGTAGAGGGCGAACCTTCAGCTACTCTTTGGTGTAGATATTCTTTGTTGAGGTGTGAGAGTTTTTTGGTGATGATGTTTTCTAGGCTGGGTTGAATTGTTTTATGTACTACTAAAGGATGAGTTGCCAATTTCGCAATTTCATCGGCTTTCTCATTTATTGGGATTCCAACATGGGATGGGATCCAGTTTAAGGTTATGTTGAGTCCTTTGACTTTATCGACTGCTCCAAGATACAAAATGGTGGTAATTATTTCCACGTTGTCTTTCCACTGTTTTTGTCCTAATATTTGAAGTGCAGCTTTTGAGTCTGTGTGTATAATTGCATTTTGAGTCTTTTGTGCAGTCACATAAACGAATGCCTGTTGTATGACAAACAGCTCAGTTTGGGTTGATGATACTAGTCCTCCCAGTCTCCAATATGCCTGTACGCTGACCGTGCAAAGGGCAGCGCCAGCACTCTCATATTCTGTGTCAACCGATCCGTCTGTGAAGATGTGGGTGGCTCCTGCTACTGCAATGCTGCACATTTGCTTTTCTATTATGCGCTTTAGGATTGTTGGATCATAGGCAGCCTTTTTCATTGGGAAAGTTTCTATTACTATTTTGAAGGTAGGCTCCTCCCACGGTGAGGAAGAAGTGTAGTTTGGGTGTGGTTGATCACCCTCTCTATCAAGAATCATGTTTTTTAAATGTAGTCTGTTTAGGACATTTCCTGCTCTGGCAGCCCAAGAATTTCCATTTTTTAGGCCAAGTCTAACCACCAAGGCCTGCCGTACTGGGACTGGATCAGGGGAAATAATTATCTTACTGATAATTGTAGCTGTTCTTTGGGATATTCTTTCTTGAAGAGAGGGCAAACCTGGTAATTACTGGTTCACTTAATTAAACAAAGCTGATAATTTCTGGTTCACTTAAACAAGTAGTGAATCTGCTCCCACTGGATGACATAGTATATAAATATAGGTCTACCTCACGCAACAGGTGGTAGGCCTGCCAAGCTCACCTCCTGCCATGTAAATTACAAACTGGAGTAAATTATACACCTACAGCAAGACTAAGGAATGAACATACAATCACTAGTGAAGAGTGCATGGCTAAGCTGCTACATAAGTTAGGCCTCTAACTGAATTCTGACATTTACACCTCATAATTCTGTAAAATGAATATGTCACTCTTTGGCAACTGAAACCTAGTGGCAAACAGATGTGGGAGCTGACTCATGCTTCCCCACATAACAGGGAAATTCAACATACGGAATATCATTATATACTAGGTAAACATACTTGGACTATAAGCATTCATACACACACTTAAATGTATGACTACAGAGATCTACAAAACGACTCTGGGTCAATGAAAACATCCAGCAAAGCTCTCAAGTATCTCTACCCCACAGTACAGTTGGTACTGGGTATCTAATTGTTGCCGCCGGAGGCGGCGAGTTTATTGTGCACCCCATACTCATCCTGTGAGCGGTAGAGAAAAAAGGATTACGAGGAGCACAAAAGGTCTTTATCAGACCTAAACGAAGATTATTACATTAACAATTTAATCTATCTTTCACACCTTATAATTACAGTGTCAGCTAGTTACAGAGAATGTCCTATTCGAAGAGCTATACATGTACAGTAAATCATCATACATTAATGGTAAGTCATATCGCTAATACATAATTGTCTGAGCAATGGCAATATTACCGAGTCATAGTGTCTTCACAAAACACTACTTGTTTCCTAATCTCGTATGTCGTTTATCTACTGGAAGCGAAATGGATACAGTGCAAGGATTTCAAATATTTTATCCTTGTAATAAGATGGTTAGCTATTTCATACAAAGTGACTTTATATGTATCTCTAAATGGCTCAATTTTATTACAGTCCAAGATATAGTGTTCGAGTGTGTCCCTGTCTTTGTCCACACACTTTGAACTTTACTTCATCTAGATTCCTATACAAGCCGAACTGCCAGAATTACTTGTAGCCAAGTCTTATTTGAGATGTGACAACGTCTGTTAGTCTGCTGATTTTGTTACTTGCCCCATACACATGTTTTATTTGACACATTTTATTGTGATAAACCATGAACCTGCTAGTTCCAGTTTGCAGTGTTCTGCTTTCTTCAAATTCATCCAAGAGTTCTCCTCTAATGGCACTTCCGGTTGATAAGATAGCCTCTCCGTATCCATTGTAATAATCGTCCACCTATATCCATTCTTGATAATTCATACAGAATTACTTCCATATTAGCAATATGAAAGGCATTTTTTAAATCAAGAAATGTTATGTACTTGTGCCTTCTATCTGCATGAACAGAGAAAAAAGGTTGTGTTGGATACACTTTTTCCATGTGTGAAACCATTACTATCAGGTGACATGTGTTCTTTAACTCTATACAATAATCTATTAAGCACATTCTCTCGAAAGTTTTACACATTCAACTAGTCAGTGAGATGGGATGAAAAGTATCAGGTTGGTTAGGCTTTGGTACAGGTACCGTGGACTGCTGGTCACTGGCAGCTGCCCAGTGACAACTCGCTTTAAACAATTTTAACAATGGATTACCGTGTTCACTTTGAAGTAGTGTGAGAATATCATAGGTGATACCGTCCTCACCAGGAGCAGTGCTACTGCTCCTGGTGAGGGCTGCATCCAATTCATAATTTGTATAGAGAGCATCACATTCATCATGTTGCTTGCTCAACATGAAATTAATGAGAGCATTTCTGTCTTTGGACTTCGCCTACATTTTCTCCCTAGTGCTAGCTGGTAACATTTCAAAACTGGAGACCTGAACCTATTTTGTAATTAACTGATTGGCTTTCTGTAACGGATTTGGATGTGAAACTTGTCTATTATTTTTTACCAATGCTTTTGTTTATGCCTTTCCAGGCTTAGCCCAGGGGAGTTTACAGGTAGAGTCCACTAACAAAACCTTCCCATTTATTTTGTCTCAGTTCAGTCATTCTCTCCCTTGCCGCTGCAAGCGCGGCCTGAAACAGTTTTAACATTTGAAGTTTCTAACATTTGAGGGAGCCGGTCGGCCGAGTGGACAGCACGCTGGACTTGTGATCCTGTGGTCCCGGGTTCGATCCCGGGCGCCGGCGAGAAACAATGGGTAGAGTTTCTTTCACCCTATGTCCCTGTTACCTAGCAGTAAAATAGGTACCTGGGTGTTAGTCAGCTGTCACGGGCTGCTTCTTGGGGTGGAGGCCTGGTCGAGGACCGGGCCGCGGGGACACTAAAGCCCCGAAATCATCTCAAGATAACCTGACTTCTAAGGCGTGATATGCTTTACCCGTCTGTCTAGCAATTGATTTAAGTTCTTTCAGTCTAGCATCATCATAGTACTGGTTCTTTTTGACCTGCTTGCCGGTACTTCTTTTCGTTTGGAGTGACTCACTACCTTTAATGGCCTCACGTTATAGTCACGAGGTCATCATAAAACTGTCGAACAATCTCAGACTCATATTTGTTATACCAATGTTCAATGTTGTCTATAACAAAGTTTTTGCTCTTTTCACTTAGTGCCAGGAAGGTCAACATTACCCAAGTGTATGTTAGTTGTTATGGCTAAATGGTATTATACACTAATGGTGTTATACACTAAGTGAATTGTTTACTGATCGCCCCACACTGCATTGCAATGAATACTTTCCGGTGTACCAATATTGTCTTATACAGACTCTTATTGCGAATGGCACAACCGGGGGGAAGACTAATTTATTGTTTGTGACACTGAATAAGAATGAATTCTTAGAACAAATCCACAGGAGTTTTGATGAGGGTTCGAACCTGATGCACTCAGTGTTCCCAGACGACCTCTAGTCAACTGTACCACGACATGAACTGTACCACAACATTTCTTTGATATATCACGTTAACGTGATTTGTCCGTGTAATAAAGACTTCTTTATTGAATGTGACACAACCTACGAAATACTACCATTTTATGCATGACTCAGTCTATGAAAGGCTAACTCACCGTACATGACACAACCTAGAAAAACTACATTATTGTGCATGACACAGTGATGTCAACTGGTCGTTATTTATAAAGAAAAAATATATTTATAATGTTACCGTGTGCAGTATATACAAATTGAAAATGAATAATAACAGTTATTGGAAGATGTTTGAGCTCCGTATTTGTTCTTATTTTATAAAATTATATTCATTCTAAAGGCATAGGTCTGTTGGTTGACAACAGTATCGATTCAACCATAATATCCATAGCCTCCGATCATAGGAGGCTATGGATATTATTGATCATAGGAGACTAGAGACTACGAAAAGTGTTAACTCTCAAGGGTCTTCATGGCTCAGGAGTGTCAGAGTTGACTGTGGCAGCTGGAGGCGGCGCGACCTTCCGTACCACACAGGGCAGCGCCACCCAAACCCTTTCAGTGTTCCTATATATTCAAGGTCACACGGAACATTTTTACGCTCTCCACACGTGATCGTTTGTGAGTTTTATATTTAGTGTGTTATGGAAGCGGAATGTTTGGCCATATAGTAATTTATTAAAATACATACATGATGTTTGTTTTAATAAACATATTTGATGTTTATTAAAACTAAACTGACACCCTTGTGAGTGTCAGTTTAGTTTATATACTGTGCACCCGATCTCCATCCTATAGGCGGTAGTGGAAAGGTTACTGATGCTTATAACTAGCTCAGCAAATGAAACCAGGTATTCATTTAGCTTGTCAAATTAGTCCTGATAAGTTAGTTGTACGATTCAATGAATATATATCGACAATGGGTTCGAGAATCACCACAAGTACAGTGTCTAAACTTAGCAACTTACATTTGCAGTGAGCTAGTTTCATGATTTGGTTTGCTGGTCATGCACACCACTCCCCACCCTCCATCCAGTGGGTTGTGGTGGAAAGGTTACAATCACTCTCATTTTCAGTGCCTTGGAATGAATAATTTACTTAGTATAACACTATCTAAGAAAACTACCATTTGTGAAACATGAAACATAGGAGAGATTTTCTTATTGTGCAGCATATAGCAATCAAAACACTACTCTAATTTCCATAATAACTTTTCTTCACTTTAAACTTTATATCTTAAATATCTTATAATTGATATACTGTCCATTTCTTAATTTGTAAAAACATTCCTATATCGAGGTAATGTTTTTATGTCAGTTTTGGTTCAATATAAACAAAATTTATTTCATATGTATTGAAAATGAATGAATCTGTCAATGTACTGGAAAACGTTTTCGAAGGAAATTATTTATTTATGATATTTTGATTCTTTATCAAAGTACGTACACAGCAGTACATGATACTACACAACCCACTAAAATGATACAGTTCCTCAAAATTTAAGCGAACAATTCGCCAGTTATAGATAATTAATTTTATATGTATTGCCATTTCAATGAGAGTTTTCAAAGTGTTAAGATCTTGATGTGTGTTAGTCGTGGTTCTCTTGTCAGTGAAACTATAATTGTGCTCATATTTATGCGTTTTTTCCGTATTCATTTTTCTTGTATTTTTTGTTATTTATGTAATCTACAACTGGCCCTGAGAGGCAACGGTATGAGGCCCGACCAGATTCCTATATATTCTGTATATGATAGTCTAAATCTCTTCTTCCGTCCACCTAAGATTTCGCTCTTCTCTCTGTAAGTCTTTTTCTGGTCTACTCCTAGCCACACTCAAAAAAATATTTGTCAGCACTTTCTCCAAGACTTGAACACTTAGAGCTTCCTATAGAAACACCCAAAACTTCACCACAGACAATATTATGCTTTCCACCTGACCCCATGAAGCTCCTGATTTAACAACCCAAGTTTTGACAATCGGAAGCAGCTATTGATCTCCCAAATGGAAACTCCAGAGTACCTCCCAACACGACTAATGACAAATCCCTCCAAGCTCAAGTCCTCTCCACCCAGAGTTACGCTTGCCTTTCCTGGCCACATGATTCAAACTGAATCACTAATCTTCCACTAAAATAGACCAGTTTAAGTTTCAGCCAATTCCTTTGACCAGGAAAACGAGCTAAGAGCTTCATTATTCAATAACATTCATTAGTACAGCGATAAAATGCAGAAGAAATCCCTTCCTCCCTGGAGCGTGGCTCAGCAGCCTGTGTCGAGGTGTAGTGACAAAGCTCAGAACCACTTTGGAATACGGTATTAACACTCTTATTTGTTAGGTGTGGCTCGCGGTTTTCACCTTGACTCTACGCTGCGGTTGCCTTAACCCAGTGATCTCTACACCTGCGTCACGGGGTTGGGCTTTGTTGTCTATTTATGTCTGGTTAAAGTTAATGCAAAAATGATGTAACGTGCGTGGATCAGGGTCGAAGTGCAAGAGTGTGGGACTTGAGCAACCGGTTAGTCTGGATCACGGACATTGCTTGGTCACCCCTCCACGCTCAGCTTGGCTAATAGTACTTACCTTTTAGCTTTAGAAGAGACACTTTAGATTTTTTTTGTTTGGCACTTAATCTAGTATGGAGTCCATCTAATGGAACCAGTAATTGAGCTTTTGTGGTTAGTAATGAAACTTTATGTGATCAAAAGTGGAAATTTATGAGGTCAGGAGTTGAACTTTATGTGGTCATGAGTGGAACTTTATGTGGTCAGGAGTGGAACTTTATGTGGTTAGGAGTGGACATTTATGTGGTCAGGAGTGGAACTTTATGTGGTTTGGAGTGGACATTTATGTGGTCAGGAGTGGAACTTTATGTGGTTAGGAGTGGACATTTATGTGGTCAGGAGTGGAACTTTATGTGGTCAGGAGTGGAACTATATGTGATCAGGAGTGAAACTTTATGTATCCCGGAGTTGAACTTTATGTGGTCAGGAGTGGAACTTTATGTGGTTTCACTCCTGCTGGTCAGGAGCGAAACTCTATGAAGACTGGAGTGGATCTACATGTGATCTGGAGGGAAACGTTGTGATGTCAAAAGTGGAACGCTATGTAGTCAGGAGTAGAACACCATGTGGTCAGAAGTGAAACTATGTGATCAGGAACGGAACTCTATGTGGTCAGGAGTAGAGCTCTATGTGGTCAGAAGTGAAACTATGTGGTCAGGAGTGGAACTTTGTCAACGGAACCAAAACAGCTATCCTAACCTTTCCTAAGTAAGCACAAAATGATAATATACATACGAAAATAAACTTTAAACAAATATATACGGTATTTAGCTTTTGGTGACACAGTACGTTAATATTGATGAATGCATTTTCGGGATTGGCTGCATTTTGGGCGAGTGTAGACCGAGGATGATGTGCTTCCAGAGTGAAGGTTATGAGTGGTGAGGAGAAGAGTGAGGTGACAGGCGAAGCATTATGTGATCATGGGATAACACTATGAGTGCTCAGGAATGAATCTTTCGAAGCTATGAGTGGAACGTTGGATGAGCAATTTAGAAGTTTTGAGTGGTAAAGACTGGACTTTTAGGTTGTCATGAGTTGAGTTTTAGGCGTGGGACTTTAAGTGGACTGAAGTACAGATTTGGGTGGTCTTTAGAGGAACCATGGAGTAAGACTATGAGTTGAAGGCTAGGAATATAGTGGTTGAGGGCTAGGAATACAGTGGTTGAGGGTTAGGAGTAGGATGGTTGAGGTCATCATAAAAAGGCGAAGGAGTAGATAGGTTGATGGCCAGAAGTAGAAAGCTGGGAATATAGTGGTCAAGGGATAGGGAATAGTTGAGGACTAGGAATGGAATGGGTGTGTACTGGGAGTAGAAAGGTTGAGGGATAGGAACAGATATGTAGAGGGTTATGAGAAGAATGGTCGAGTGCTAGGAGTAGAGATATAGCGGCCTAGGTAAAGAGGGCTTAATGGCTATGAGATGAGATATATTGGGATAGAAGTTCAGTGTTTGAGAGCTAGGAGTGGAGGAATATAGAGTTTACATAACCTATCACTCATATTGACAAAAATTCAGCCAAACATTGATCAAATTCTATATATTTCACTCGTGCTGATGGCAGAGGAAAACAATTCACAGACGGAAGTCGTTGGTACGTTGATCATTCCTCACGTTTAATGTTTCGTGGTCTACTGTCTACTTTTACACACTAATCGAGCGGAAGCGTGTCATTATGTGAAACAGGGAAGCGGAAGTCAATGTGTGTGTATGTCTGTATGTGTGTTCTCACCTGGTTGTGCTTCAGGGAACAGGTCTGGTGAAATATCAACCCCCAGATCTTTCTCTCGTCCAGACTCCTGAAGGATTTACTCTCCCAGCTGGTACCTTGAGTTTGGCCTCCTGCTCCCTACGCTTATCTTCATCACTTTATAATTGCTAGAGTTAAAGACTAGTAGCCATTTGTTGGACAATTCCTTAAGTCTGCCCAGGTCATCCAGTAGCCTCTTGCTGTTTTCCTCTGTCCTAATCCTTCTCATAATTTTATTATCATCAGCAAACATTGACAGGAATGCGTCTATACCTTCTGTATATTAGAAACAAGATAGGTCCGAGTACTGAACCTCGTGGGACTCTGCTGGTGACATCACGCCAGTCTGAGGTCTCACCCCTCACTGTAACTCTCTGCTTCCTGCTGTTTAAGTACTCACTTATCCATTGGAGCACCCTACCACTTACTCCTGCTTGTTTTTCCAACTTATGAGACAGTCTCTTATTGGGTACTGTGTCAATAGCTTTCTGTCAGTTCAAGAAAATGCAGTCTGGCCATCCTTCTCTGTCTTGCTTAATGCTGGGTCATAAAATTCTAGTACGCTAGTACGGAAAATACTAATGCCAGATGATACTAACTAATATGGAAGACACTAATACTGGCTACTGTTAACTAGTCCAGAGAATTATGTACTGAAATATGTCATAAAATGCCACAAGTGTTCAGGGAATTGAGATAAAGTTGGTATAAAGTCATGAAGGATATTCATAATATATACTGTGTCCTTGGTGAGTTCCAAGTTTCTTTTGTTTTGTGGGGTCAGCTGGGTCAGCCGGGTCAGCCGGGTCAGCCGGGTCAGCCGGGTCAGCCGGGTCAGGAAGTAGCGTGACCAAATCTTGCCTGTAACCTTCAAAATTTGAGTCCACTCTATTTCTTGTTCATGTTTTTGTTATATGATATTATGGAGATAAATGTTTTTTACGATGTTTGGGAGGTTTTCTAGGTCAACATCAGACTCGGACTGTTCAACGAGTTATTTAGTTCAAAATTAATAAAATAAATATAATATTCATATCTATACCTATCTTGAGGTTATCTTGAGATGATTTTGGGGCTTTACCTATAACTATAAGACAGAATGTCTGTCTGTCTGTCTGTCTGTGTGTTCAAAGCTGGAGGCGAGAAGCTTGGGCCTAGCTTCATCCAAATAAACTGGGGTATGGTCTGGGGTACAGAATGAACATAGGCAAGTCGGGGTCGCCATAATTCCAGAGAGAACAGCGTGTCAGGGTCACATTTAGACCCCCACGAGGATTTTTGGCACTGCTTGCCACTATACCTAAGAATATTTTGAAAAAAAAAGTAGAACAATAATATTTTTTCCTCAAAATATTCGGGGAAATAGGAAGAAGAAGAGGAAGGGAGATAGAAGGGAGAATGGGGTGGAGGGGGGCAAAAGGATGGGGCGAGGGGGTCAAGGGGGAGAAAATGGATTGATATATGAGTAGATGTATGGATAGATAGATTGATAGAGGGTTAGCTGGATGGATGGATAGACAGACAGATAGATGTGAAAATGGATAGAGGGATGAATAGATAGATGGATGGAAAGATAGATGGATGGAAAGATAGATGGATAGATAGACGGATAGATAGGTAAATAGATGGATATAAGGTTGGATAGATAGATGGGGAGATAGAAAGAAGGTTAAATGGATAGATGCACAGAAAGATAGATGGCTTGAAAGATAGATGGATAAATAAATAAATATAGACGGATAAATAGATGGACAGATAATTGAATGTAGATGGATAAATTGACGGATGGATAGAAATGTAGATGGATAGATAAATGGACGAATAGATGGATGGATAGATGGATGGACAGATGGATAGATTGCAATATACATGATAGATAGATGGATGGATGAATAGGTGAATATTTTTATATAATATTTTTATTACCACCGACAATGAAGAAAAACATAAGAAATATTGAGAAGAGTCGTGTTAGAATTATTAATCTTACCTTTTCGGTCACATTCAACAACACACACACACACACACACACACACACACACACACACACACACACACACACACACACACACACACACACACACACACACACACACACACACACACACATATATATATATATATATATATATATATATATATATATATATATATATATATATATATATATATATATATATATATATATATATATATATATATATATATTTAAATATACATATATATTTTTTTTTGTCTGTCTGCCTGTCCAAAGTTGGAAGCCTGTTGCTAGTCTCACCCAAATTTCCAAAGGGGAATGGTCTGTGATACAATTTTATCTGGTGAAAAAAGGAAGAATAATAGTAGAAGGAAAACTGAAAAAGAACAGGAATCTGATAGATACTGAGAGAGAGTTTCAGTACTCCTTGAGGGGATGGGGGAAGCAAGGGGCAAATAGGAAGGAAGCGGAGGCAGGGAGGGGAAGACCAAAGGGATGGGGATGAGGGAGTTAAGTTGTGAATAGATAGAGATACAGATAGTTAGATGATAAATAGATAGATAGATAGATAGATTGATTGATTGATTGTTATGTAGACAGACAGACAGAGATAGATGGAAATATCTTAGATAGAGAGATAAATACAAAATAAATAGACAAAAATATAAAAATAGAGATAGAAAAAAAGAAAGATAGATAGATAGATAGATAGCTGATAGATAGATAGATAGATAGATAGATAGATAGATAGATAGATAGATAGATAGATAGATAGATAGATAGATAGATAGATAGATAGATAGATAGATGGATAGATAGATAAATAGATAGATAGATAAGGATAGAGAGAGAAGACAGACGACAGACTGGGTCAATGCTGGGTACTACTCCCCAAAGTAGATTCGGAGAGAATGTCTGTCAGTTCATAATATTTTTATTAACGTGGATAATAAAATTTAATTCATATGGTCCGTAGAACCCGCGAACCATCGACCCCGTCTCCCGCTCGTGCGGCCGGCGATTCCAGGCTCCTACGCCCCACAAGGTTTACAACTGAAGATTAAAAAAGTTCCGTGTGACCTTGTATATAAAGGAACACTGAGAGGGTTTGGGTGGCCCCGCCCCTGTGTGGTATATAAGGCCACGCTGCCTCCAGCTGCCACAGTCAACACTGACACTCCTGAACCATGAAGACCCTGGTGAGTGACACCTTCTGGCTCTCTTAGTCTCTCATACTCAGCAGTTTGCAGTTTATAACTTGACATTAACATCTATTTTGGCCTTACCTGTCTAATATCTTTGTTGATAGACTACCTTACGGTTGTTCCTGGGGTCAAAGCGGTTCGGTCTCTGACCAGGCCTCCTTCTGAGACCTGACAATAACTATGGTTCAATAGCAGCATATGTATACGTCCCTTTAGCACATTCTATATATAACACTATTACAGGTGATTGTTTATATGTCCTAATTTGTTTTATTCTGGCGTAAAGTTTTATGCAACCTTTACTGGCTTAGTGTAGGTACGTTTCATTTATTCATAATGTTTAGAAAGTAAACTAAGTTTTTTGTTTTTTTAACAGATCATTGTTGCCGCCCTGGCCGCCTTCTGCTTGGTGGACACAAGCGCTGCTCCTGCCCCAGAGGCTGAGCCCGGTTACTTTGGTGGCTTGGGAGGCTTTGGAGGTTTCGGTCGTGGCTTCGGGTTAGGATATGGAGGATACGGAGGTTATGGAGGATACGGAGGCTTCTATCGTGGAAAGAGGAGCGCTGATCCAGCTGCTGAGCCTGAGGCTAATCCAGGTTACCTCGGCGGCTTTGGAGGCTTAGGAGGCTTCGGGCGGGGCTTCGGTGGCTTTGGAGGCTTCGGCAGAGGATATGGAGGTTATGGAGGCTATGGATATTATGGTTGAACACCAGCTGTTGTCAGCTGAGCCTTCTATTTGTTTACTGTGACTAAATATATACAATAATAAAAACATATCGAGCATAAACATTGTTTATATCATGATTACAGTTTATCTTCGATGAACTATTACAAATCTCTTATAAAAAATAATCTTCTATATCTATACAACCTGTCCTCTTATAAAGAACGTCGCATTTCGATCTTATGCGTTACATACGACCAGAAATTTTCGTATATAAAAATGGAAGCCGCTCGCAAAAGTGACGAACTGTCCAGTTCCCTAGTTTGGGTCCTCAGGTAGGTTAGGAGAGGACATTTTAAACTGACCGTTTCTTGACGATGGGAAACCTTAGGAGGACGGGTTGATCTATAATACAATGTCTGTCTGCTTGTCCATGGTTGGAGGCCAGGAGCTAATAACTAGCCTCATCCATCCTTCATAAATGATGAATATTGGGAAATGGAAGTATCATAAGCCATTTCTGTTATGAAGAGAAAAGTATTTTACGATGCTTGAGAGCTTTTCTAGGTCAACAACAACATAGACTCGGGTTGTTGATCGAGTTATTTAGTTCAAAATTAATAAAATAAATATAATATTCATATCTGTAAATATAAGACAGAATGTCTCTGTCTGTCTGTTTGTCTGTTCAAAGATGGAGGCGAGAAGCTTGGGCCTAGCTTCATCCAAATAAACAGAGGTAATGGTCTGGTGTACATGATGAATATTGGCTAGTCGGGGTCCCCATAATTCAAAAGAGAACAGCGTGCCAGGGTCACATTCAGACCCCCACGAGGATTTTTTGGAACTGCCTGCCACAATACCTAAGAATATTTTGAAAACAAAAATTAGTAGAAAAATATCCTTCAATATATTCGGGGAAACAGGGAGAGGGAGAGAGGAAGGGAGGTGGAAGGGGAGAGGGAGAGAAAGGGAGATAGAGGGGAGAATGGGGGGGGGGTGCAAGGAGATGGGGTGAGTGGGGTGAGGGAGGGTCAAGGGGAGAAAATGAATAGATTTAGGAGTAGATATATGGATAGATGGATTAATTGAGGTTTAGCTGGATGGATGGATAGACAGATAAATAGGTGTGAAAATTGATTGATAGAGGGATGGATTGATAGATGAATGGAAAGATAGATGGATGGATAGATAAATATATTGATGTATGGTTGGACGGATACATGAAGAAATAGAAAGTTGGATGAATAGATAGATGCATAGAAAGATAGATGGTTTGATACATAGATGGATGGATAAATGAATATAGACAAATGAATAGATGAACAGATAATTGAATGTAGAGTGATAAACTGATGGATGGATAATTAAATGTTGATGGATAAATTGATGGATGGATAGAAATATAGATGGATTGATAGATGGATGGACGGATAGATGGATGGATTGCTATATTGATGATAGGAAGATGGATGAATAAATGGATGGATATATGAATAAACAATTAAAAAGATAGATGGAAGAATTGATAGATGAACAGATGCTAGGCAGACAGACAGACCCGGGTAGGTAATGGCAATGCAGGTGTATCCCTACCTAGTGTGTGTGTGTGCATTTACATATATATATATATATATATATATATATATATATATATATATATATATATATATATATATATATATATATATATATATATATATATATATATATATATATATATATTTGTCTGTCAGCCTATTCAAAGTTCGAAGCCTGACGCCTGTTGCTAGTCTCACCCAAATTTCCAGAGGGGAATGGTCTGTGATACAATTTTATCTGATGAAAAAAGGAAGAATAATAGTAGAAGGAAAACTGAAAAAGAACAGGAATCTGATAGATACTGAGAGAGAGGTTCAGTACTCCTTGAGGGGATGGGGGAAGCAGGGGGCAAATAGGAAGGAAGCGGAGGAAGGGAGGGGAAGACCAAAGGGATGGGGATGAGGGAGTTAAGTTGTGAATAGATACAGACACAGATATATATATATATATATATATATATATATATATATATATATATATATATATATATATATATACATATATATATATATATATATATATATATATATATATATATATATATATATATATATATATATATATATATATATATATATATATGTCGTACCTAGTAGCCAGAACTCACTTTTTGGCCTACTATTCAAGGCCCGATTTGCCTTATAAGCCAAGTTTTCCTAAATTAATATATTTTTTCTAATTTTTTTCTTATGAAATGATAAAGCTACCCATTTCGTTATGTATGAGGTCAATTTTTTTTTATTGGAGTTAAAATTAACGTAGATATATGACCGAACCTAACCAACCCTACCTAACCTAACCTAACCTATCTTTATAGGTTAGGTTCGGTTAGGTAGCCAAAAAAGTTAGGTTAGGTAGGTTAGGTAGTCGAAAAACAATTAATTCATGAAAACTTGGTTTATTAGGCAAATCGGGCCTTGCATAGTAGGCTGAGAAGTGCGTTCTGGCTACTAGGTACGACATATATATATATATATATATATATATATATATCTATATATATATATATATATATATATATATATATATATATATATATGCAAACAAGCCTGAATGGTCAGATATATATATCTATATATATATATATATATAGATAGATAGATCGATCGATCGATAGATAGATAGAGATAGATAGATAGATTGATTGATTGATTGATTGATAGTTACGTAGACAGACAGAGATGGATTGAAATATCGCTAGATAGACAGATAAATACAAAAATAAATAAACAGAAAAAAAATATATATAGAGATAGAAAAATAGAGATAGAAAAATAGATAGATAAATAGATATATAGATAGATAGATAAGTAAATAGATGGATAGATAGATAGATAGATAGATAGATAGATAGATAGATAGATAGATAGATAGATAGATAGATAAGGATAGAGAGAGAAGATAGACGACAGACTGGGTCAATGCTGGCTACTCCCCGTAATAGAGTCGGAGAAAATGTCTGTCAATTCATAATATTTTTATTAACGTGGATAATAAAATTTCATTCACATGGTCCGTAGAACCCGCGAACCATCGACCCCGTCTCCTGCTCTTGGGGCCGGCAGTTCCAGGCTCCTACGCCCTACAAGGTTTACAACTGAAGATTAAAAATGTTCCGTGTGACCTTGTATATAAAGGAACACTGAGAGGGTTTGGGCGGCCCCGCCCCTGTGTGGTATATAAGGCCACGCTGCCTCCAGCTGCCACAGTCAACACTGACACTCCTGAACCATGAAGACCCTGGTGAGTGATACCTTCTGGCTCTCTTAGTCTCTCATACTCAGCAGTTTGCTGTTTATAACTTGACATTAACATGTATTATTCCCTTACCTGTCTAATATCGTTGTTAATAGACTACCTTGCGGTTGTTCCTGGTTCAAATTGCAACCGGCCCGGTCACTGACCATGCCTCCTTCTGAGGCCTGACAAGGACTGTTTCAATAGCAGCATATGTACAAGTCCCTTTAGCACATTCTATATATAACACTATTACAGGTGATTGTTTATATGTCCTAATTTGTTTTATTCTGGCGTAAAGTTTTATGCAACCTTTACTGGCTTAGTGTAGGTACGTTTCATTTATTCATAATGTTTAGAAAGTAAACTAAGTTTTTTGTTTTTTTAACAGATCATTGTTGCCGCCCTGGCCGCCTTCTGCTTGGTGGACACAAGCGCTGCTCCTGCCCCAGAGGCTGAGCCCGGTTACTTTGGTGGCTTCGGAGGCTTTGGAGGTTTCGGTCGTGGCTTCGGGTTAGGATATGGAGGATACGGAGGTTATGGAGGATACGGAGGCTTCTATCGTGGAAAGAGGAGCGCTGATCCAGCTGCTGAGCCTGAAGCTAATCCAGGTTACCTCGGCGGCTTTGGAGGCTTAGGAGGCTTCGGGCGGGGCTTCGGTGGCTTTGGAGGCTTCGGCAGAGGATATGGAGGTTATGGAGGCTATGGATATTATGGTTGAACACCAGCTGTTGTCAGCTGAGCCTTGTATTTGTTTACTGTGACTAAATTTTTAAAATAATAAAAACATATTGAGCATAAACATTGTTTATATCATCATTACGGTTTATCTTCTATAAACTATTACAAATCTCTTATAAAAAATAATCTTTTATATCTATATAACCTGTCGTCTTATAGAGAACGTCGCATTTCGATCGTAAGCGTTACATACGACTAAAAATTTTCGTAAATAAAAATGGAAGCCACTCGCAAAAGTGACGAACTGTCCAGTTCCCTGGTTTGGGTCCTCAGGTAGGTTAGGAGAGGACATTTTAAACTGACCGTTTCTTGACGATGGGAAACCTTAGGAGGACGGGCTGATCTATAAGACAATGTCTGTCTGCTTGTCCATGGTTGGAGGCCAGGAGCTAATATCTAGCCTTATCCATCCTTCATAAATGATGAATATCGGGAAATGGAAGTATCATAAGCCATTTATTTTATGAAGAGAAAAGTATTTTACGATGCTTGAGAGCTTTTCTAGGTCAACAACAACATAGACTCGGGTTGTTGATCGAGTTATTTAGTTCAAAATTAATAAAATAAATATAATATTCATATCTGTACTTATAAGACAGAATGTCTCTGTCTGTCTGTCTGTTTGTCTGTTCATAGATGGAGGCGAGAAGCTTGGGCCTAGCTTCATCCAAACAAACAGAGGTAATGGTCTGGGATACATGATGAATATTGGCTAGTCGGGGTCGCCATAATTCAAAAGAGAACAGCATGCCAGGGTCACATTCAGACCCCCTCGAGGATTTTTTGGAACTGCCTGCCACAATACCTAAGAATATTTTGAAAACAAAAATTAGTAGAAAAATATCCTTCAAAATATTCGGGGAAACAGGGAGAGGGAGAGAGGAAGGGAGGTGGAAGGGGAGAGGGAGGGAAAGGGAGATAGAGGGGAGACCGGGGGGGGGGTGCAAGGAGATGGGGTGAGGGGGGGTCAAGGGGAGAAAATGAATAGATTTAGGAGTAGATATATGGATAGATGGATTAATTGAGGTTTAGCTGGATGGATGGATAGACAGATAAATAGGTGTGAAAATTGATTGATAGAGGGATGGATTGATAGATGAATGGAAAAATAGATGGATGGATAGATAAATATATTGATGTATGGTTGGACGGATACATGCAGAAATAGAAAGTTGGATGAATAGATAGATGCATAGAAAGATAGATGGTTTGATACATAGATGGATGGATAAATGAATATAGACAAATAAATAGATGAACAGATAATTGAATGTAGAGTGATAAACTGATGGATGGATAATTAAATGTAGATGGATAAATTGATGGATGGATAGAAATATAGATGGATTGATAGATGGATGGACGGATAGATGGATGGATTGCTATATTGATGATAGGAAGATGGATGAATAAATGGATGGATATATGAATAAACAATTAAAGAGATAGATGGAAGAATTGATAGATGAACAGATGCGAGGCAGACAGACAGACCCGGGTAATGGCAATGCAGGTGTATCCCTACCTAGTGTGTGTGTGTGTGCATTTACACACACATATATATATATATATATATATATATATATATATATATATATATATATATATATATATATATATATATATATATATATATATATATATATATATATAAATATATATTTGTCGATCAGCCTATTCAAAGTTCGAAGCCTGACGCCTGTTGCTAGTCTCACCCAAATTTCCAGAGGGAAATGGTCTGTGATACAATTTTATCTGATGAAAAAGGAAGAATAATAGTAGAAGGAAAACTGAAAAAGAACAGGAATCTGATAGATACTGAGAGAGAGTTTCAGTACTCCTTGAGGGGATGGGGTAAGCAGGGGGCAAATAGGAAGGAAGCGGAGGGAGGGAGGGGAAGACCAAAGGGACAGGGATGAGGGAGTTAAGTTGTGAATAGATATATATATATATATATATATATATATATATATATATATATATATATATATATATATATATATATAGATAGATCGATCGATCGATAGATAGATAGAGATAGATAGATAGATTGGTTGATTGATTGATGATTGATTGATTGATAGTTACGTAGACAGACAGAGATAGATTGAAATATCGCTAGATAGACAGATAAATACAAAAATAAATAAACAGAAAAAAAATTTATATAGAGATAGAAAAATAGATAGATAAATAGATATATAGATAAATAAATAGATGGATAGATAGATAGATAGATAGATAGATAGATAGATAGATAGATAGATAGATAGATAGATAGATAGATAGGTAGATAGATAGATAGATAGATAGATAGATAGATAGATAAGGATAGAGAGAGAAGATAGACGACAGACTGGGTCAATGCTGGCTACTCCCCGTAATAGATTCGGAGAGAATGTCTGTCAATTCATAATATTTTTATTAACGTGGATAATAAAATTTCATTCACATGGTCCGTAGAACCCGCGAACCATCGACCCCGTCTCCTGCTCTTGGGGCCGGCAGTTCCAGGCTCCTACGCCCTACAAGGTTTACAACTGAAGATTAAAAAAGTTAAGCGTGACCTTGTATATAAAGGAACACTGAGAGGGTTTGGGCGGCCACGCCCCTGTGTGGTATATAAGGCCACGCCGCCTCCAGCTGCCACAGTCAACACTGACACTCCTGAACCATGAAGACCCTGGTGAGTGACACCTTCTGGCTCTCTTAGTCTCTCATACTCAGCAGTTTGCTGTTTATAACTTGACATTAACATCTATTTTAGCCTTACCTGTCTAATATCTTTGTTGATAGACAACCTTACGGTTGTTCCTGGGGTCAAAGCGGTTCGGTCTCTGACCAGGCCTCCTTCTGAGACCTGATAATAACTATGGTTCAATAGCAGCATATGTATATGTCCCTTTAGCACATTCTATATATAACACTATTACAGGTGATTGTTTATATGTCCTAATTTGTTTTATTCTGGTGTAAAGTTTTATGCAACCTTTACTGGCTTAGTGTAGGTACGTTTCATTTATTCATAATGTTTAGAAAGTAAACTAAGTTTTTTGTTTTTTTTAACAGATCATTGTTGCCGCCCTGGCCGCCTTCTGCTTGGTGGACACAAGCGCTGCTCCTGCCCCAGAGGCTGAGCCCGGTTACTTTGGTGGCTTGGGAGGCTTTGGAGGTTTCGGTCGTGGCTTCGGGTTAGGATATGGAGGATACGGAGGTTATGGAGGATACGGAGGCTTCTATCGTGGAAAGAGGAGCGCTGATCCAGCTGCTGAGCCTGAAGCTAATCCAGGTTACCTAGGCGGCTTTGGAGGCTTAGGAGGCATCGGGCGGGGCTTCGGTGGCTTTGGAGGCTTCGGCAGAGGATATGGAGGTTATGGAGGCTATGGATATTATGGCTGAACACCAGCTGTTGTCAGCTGAGCCTTGTATTTGTTTACTGTGACTAAATTTGTAAAATAATAAAAAGATATTGAGCATAAATATTGTTTATATGATCATTACGGTTTATCTTCGATGAACTATTACAAATCTCTTATAAAAAATAATCTTCTATATCTATACAACCTGTCCTCTTATAAAGAACGTCGCATTTCGATCTTATGCGTTACATACGACTAAAAATTTTCGTATATAAAATTGAAGCCACTCGCAAAAGTGACGAACTGTCCAGTTCCCTGGTTTGGGTTCTCAGGTAGGTTAGGAGAGGACATTTTAAACTGACCGTTTCTTGTCGATGGGAAACCTTAGGAGGACGGGCTGATCTATAAGACAATGTCTGTCTGCTTGTCCATGGTTGGAGGCCAGGAGCTAATATCTAGCCTTATCCATCCTTCATAAATGATGAATATTGGGAAATGGAAGTATCATAAGCCATTTATTTTATGAAGAGAAAAGTATTTTACGATGCTTGAGAGCTTTTCTAAGTCACAACAACATAGACTCGGGTTGTTGATCGAGTTATTTAGTTCAAAATTAATAAAATAAATATAATATTCATATCTGTAAAAATAAGACAGAATGTCTCTGTCTGTCTCTCTGTTTGTCTGTTCATAGATGGAGGCGAGAAGCTTGGGCCTAGCTTCATCCAAATAAACAGAGGTAATGGTCTGGGATACATGATGAATATTGGCTAGTCGGGGTCGCCATAATTCAAAAGAGAACAGCATGCCAGGGTCACATTCAGACCCCCTCGAGGATTTTTTGGAACTGCCTGCCACAATACCTAAGAATATTTTGAAAACAAAAATTAGTAGAAAAATATCCTTCAAAATATTCGGGGAAACAGGGAGAGGGAGAGAGGAAGGGAGGTGGAAGGGGAGAGGGAGAGAAAGGGAGATAGAGGGGAGAACGGGGGGGGGGGGGGTGCAAGGAAAAGGGGTGAGGGGGGTCAAGGGGAGAAAATGAATAGATTTAGGAGTAGATATATGGATAGATGGATTAATTGAGGTTTAGCCGGATGGATGGATAGACAGATAAATTGGTGTGAAAATTGATTGATAGAGGGATGGATTGATAGATGAATGGAAAAATAGATGGATGGATAGATAAATATATTGATGTATGGTTGGACGGATACATGAAGAAATTGAAAGTTGGATGAATAGATAGATGCATAGAAAGATAGATGGTTTGATACATAGATGGATGGATAAATGAATATAGACAAATAAATAGATGAACAGATAATTGAATGTAGAGTGATAAACTGATGGATGGATAATTAAATGTAGATGGATAAATTGATGGATGGATAGAAATATAGATGGATTGATAGATGGATGGACGGATAGATGGATGGATTGCTATATTGCTATATTGATGATAGGAAGATGGATGAATAAATGGATGGATAT